>NC_056449.1:15841696-15946696 GCF_018296145.1 Oncorhynchus tshawytscha | reverse complement strand
ACAGTAAGGTAAGATCAGGTAAGGTACAGTTGTTGAATTTGTACAGTAAGGTAAGATCAGGTAAGGTACAGTTGTTGAATGTGTACAGTAAGGTAAGATCAGGTAAGGTACAGTTGTTGAATGTGTACAGTAAGGTAAGATCAGGTAAGGTACAGTTGTTGAATGTGTACAGTAAGGTAAGATCAGGTAAGGTACAGTTGTTGAATGTGTACAGTAAGGTAAGATCAGGTAAGGTACAGTTGTTGAATGTGTACAGTAAGGTAAGATCAGGTAAGGTACAGTTGTTGAATGTGTACAGTAAGGTAAGATCAGGTAAGGTACAGTTGTTGAATGTGTACAGTAAGGTAAGATCAGGTAAGGTACAGTTGTTGAATTTGTACAGTAAGGTAAGATCAGGTAAGGTACAGTTGTTGAATGTGTACAGTAAGGTAAGATCAGGTAAGGTAAGTTGTTGAATGTGTACAGTAAGGTAAGATCAGGTAAGGTACAGTTGTTGAATGTGTACAGTAAGGTAAGATCAGGTAAGGTACAGTTGTTGAATGTGTACAGTAAGGTAAGATCAGGTAAGGTACAGTTGTTGAATGTGTACAGTAAGGTAAGATCAGGTAAGGTACAGTTGTTGAATGTGTACAGTAAGGTAAGATCAGGTAAGGTACCTTTGTTGAATGTTGTTGAATAAGGTACAGTTGTTGAATGTGTACAGTAAGGTAAGATCAGGTAAGGTACAGTTGTTGAATGTGTACAGTAAGGTAAGATCAGGTAAGGTACCTTTGTTGAATGTGTACAGTAAGGTAAGATCAGGTAAGGTACAGTTGTTGAATGTGTACAGTAAGGTAAGATCAGGTAAGGTACAGTTGTTGAATTTGGGAAAATAGCTTTTCTTTATGTTCAGTTGTATATTCTATCTACAATATAAGGAGGAGAGTTTCACCCATTCGTTATGTTTGGTTGATGCCAGGCGTAAGGAGCGCTGACAGTTTGAGGGAATGACAGACACCACTTTAGGAAGCCAGTGGGGGGTCCTCATTGGAGGAAGATGGAGTTTGTCTTGAGCTGCCAGGCAGTCGCTGCTTATCACTCCGAGTGGATTTAGTTTGACTCCGATGGACTCAGATTGGGCGGGAAACAATGCGCCTGTGATATTTGAGCATTTCCTGTTGTGCTGTAAGTTGACATTTGGAAACCGCTAATTTGTGGTTTGTTTATTAATTGTATCGAAGCGGACTATAAAAATAAAGGCTAATTCTTTCTTCCTTACATGCTGCAAGTCCCTGTTGTTTTACGGTTCTGATACATGTGGTGATGTGATGGGGAAACAGGGTTTGGTGACCCCTTTATGGGTGGGATTATCAGTCCCTTTCAGCTATTGCCTCATGTTACCCCATGCCACCCAATGCAGCTCCTTTCAACCTTTACCTCAAAGGCCTTCCGTTAGGTTAAAACAATCAGTGCAATGACTGACATGATAACCAGGCCCATTATGGGGCACTGAACCCTAATTCCACCCCTATTGCTCTATCAACAACTGTAATTGAGTGTATTTAAAACATGTCTCCTTGGAGCTGCTATGGCCGCCACCGAGCTGTTAAGAGATACCCCATCACCATTAGATCAGGTTCCAGGCATTTCCATTTTGGAAGCGCGCCCTCTCTGTCTCCGGTTCGTAGAGTCGCGCTGTTGTTTGCCAGAGTAGCAGGTGGGTAGCGAGAGAGCTTCGGTGCCAGTCGAGCCAATTTCACCTGCAACCAGCATGTAAAACCGGCCTGTTCCCATTAAAATATGTAGCTGTCATGCTTGGTTGACCCCCTCTATGTAAATATGTGGGATGGATGGGTCCTATTCGAAAGTGTGGGATGGGGCACTGCGGTCGTACCACAAAGCCACTGTGTGGGGGTGATGACAGAAAGAGACAACGATAGAGTTTTGGACTTGGTTATGTGTTGCCAATTTTAGACTCAAGTTTGGCTGCAATGCTACACTCACAGGGGGTTACGGGGATACGAGAAAGGTAGCCAATCGCTTGGCACTTAAGAATGCTATTAAAGATGGCAGCATAGGTATAAAGAAATAACGAAGTACATTTTATTACAGAGGAGGAGTATACGGAGCCAGAAAAAAGTCTTCGAATGTATAATCGCCACAAAATACCAGCATGTGGCTCGGTGAGTTTCTCACCGTGCTGAAAATAGGTTGACAATTATCCTTGACATTTCTGTGTCCACTACTTGATGTGCAATCTACTGCTGTGTCCAGTTATTTTTGGTGCAGGGCACACTTACTTCATTGGTGTCTTCCACAATAGTGTATGTCTGTGGTTTCCTGTTTGGACAAATCTCTATGATTAGGTATGTTAGTTCTGGGAGTGTATGAAATGCAGTTCATCACAGTTCAACACAGCACAGAGCGTAAACCTTGAGAAGCGACAACAGATTACCCCAAATTCTGCCACCACAACACACTGTAGACCTCAAGGATCAGGGTTGGAAGGGTTCATAGCTTTGGGTCAGACTTTGGTATGGAGGAACAGGCAACTACAGGTTACATAGGCTGTATGTATGGTTTTGTGGAGTTTATGTAGGCTGTATGTATGGTTTTGTAGGGTTTATGTAGGCTGTATGTATGGTTTTGTAGGTGTCATGTGGGGTTTATGTAGGCTGTATGTATGGTTTTGTAGGTGTCATGTGGGGTTTATGTAGGCTGTATGTATGGTTTTGTAGGTGTCGTGTAGGGTTTATGTAGGCTGTATGTATGGTTTTGTAGGTGTCGTGTAGGGTTTATGTAGGCTGTATGTATGGTTTTGTAGGGTTTATGTAGGCTGTATGTATGGTTTTGTAGGTGTTGTGTAGGGTTTATGTAGGCTGTATGTATGGTTTTGTAGGTGTCGTGTAGGGTTTATGTAGGCTGTATGTATGGTTTTGTAGGTGTCGTGTAGGGTTTATGTAGGCTGTATGTATGGTTTTGTAGGTGTCGTGTAGGGTTTATGTAGGCTGTATGTATGGTTTTGTAGGTGTCGTGTAGGGTTTATGTAGGCTGTATGTATGGTTTTGTAGCTGTCGTGTAGGGTTTATGTAGGCTGTATGTATGGTTTTGTAGGTGTCATGTAGGGTTTATGTAGGCTGTATGTATGGTTTTGTAGGGTTTATGTAGGCTGTATGTATGGTTTTGTAGGTGTTGTGTAGGGTTTATGTAGGCTGTATGTATGGTTTTGTAGGTGTCGTGTAGGGTTTATGTAGGCTGTATGTATGGTTTTGTAGGTGTCGTGTAGGGTTTATGTAGGCTGTATGTATGGTTTTGTAGGTGTCATGTAGGGTTTATGTAGGGTTTATGGTTTTGTAGGTGTCATGTAGGGTTTATGTATGGTATTGTAGGTGTCATGTAGGGTTTATGTATGGTTTTGTAGGTGTCGTGTAGGGTTTATGTAGGCTGTATGTATGGTTTTTTAGGGTTTATGTAGGCTGTATGTATGGTTTTGTAGGTGTCATGTAGGGTTTATGTATGGTTTTGTAGGTGTCATGTAGGGTTTATGTATGGTTTTGTAGGTGTCGTGTAGGGTTTATGTAGGCTGTATGTATGGTTTTGTAGGTGTCATGTATTTATGTAGGCTGGTTTTATGTAGGTGTCATGTAGGGTTTATGTAGGTTTTGTAGGTGTCTGTTTTATGTAGGGTTTATTTGTAGGTGTTTATGGTATGGTTATGTAGGTGTCATGTAGGGTTTATGTATGGTTTATGTAGGCTGTATGTATGGTTTTGTAGGTGTCATGTAGGGTTTATGTAGGCTGTATGTATGGTTTTGTAGGTGTCATGTAGGGTTTATGTAGGCTGTATGTATGGTTTTGTAGGTGTCATGTAGGGTTTATGTAGGCTATATGTATGGTTTTGTAGGGTTTATGTAGGCTGTATGTATGGTTTTGTAGGTGTCATGTAGGGTTTATGTAGGCTGTATGTATGGTTTTGTAGGGTTTATGTAGGCCGTATGTATGGTTTTGTAGGTGTCGTGTAGGGTTTATGTAGGCTGTATGTATGGTTTTGTAGGTGTCATGTAGGGTTTATGTAGGCTGTATGTATGGTTTTGTAGGTGTCGTGTAGGGTTTATGTAGGCTGTATGTATGGTTTTGTAGGGTTTATGTAGGCTGTATGTATGGTTTTGTAGGTGTCATGTAGGGTTTATGTAGGCTGTATGTATGGTTTTGTAGGTGTCGTGTAGGGTTTATGCGGGTCCAGGTTAATTGAAGTGAGAGCATTTAACCTGTGAACTGTACTGTACCCTAATCTAATCGCCACAGCTTTAGTCTGATAATCTTATCAAAGTCTCCACCAATCCCTGCTAAGCTCTTGCTTGGTTAATGAACCGAGAACGATAATGGCGCACACACACACACACACACACACACACACACACACACACACACACACAATAGGGAATAACGCAGTCAATATTTCATGTCCTTGTTTATCCTCACTTCCTATAGTGTGTAGTAGCCTGTTTTTTGGGGACTTTGTGACAGCTGAATACATACTGTCCTTTATTCTCCTCTCTTTCCTTTTTCATCAATCACCCATCCTTTTTACTTCTTCTCCACGTAATACTCTTATCCCCTCTCTTTATCACTCTCCTTAATCTCTCTCTCTCTCCCTCTGTCCACATCTCTCTGTCATTCTCTCTCTCTGTCCCGCCCTCCCTCCCTCACTCATACTAGTGTCCAGTTAGTGTCTAGAGGGGACTCTTCACGAGAACTCCTTCCTCTCATAGTTAACTGCCTCTGTCATCTCTCTGAAATGAAGAGAGAGGAAGAGGGAAAGAAAGAGGGAGAGGGGGGGAAGAGAGAGGTAGCTCTAACCACCGCCTGCTCCTTCTCACCGTCGGACCACTTGGTAGAGCCAGCTGAGAGGCAGAGCATTGCAGAAGTGAGGGAGAGAGAGGTAGCTCTAACCACCGCCTGCTCCTTCTCACCGTCGGACCACTTGGTAGAGCCAGCTGAGAGGCAGAGCATTGCAGAAGGGAGGGAGAGAGAGAGAGAGAAAATTAGACCCTAACAATTATAGGGGAATATTTGTCACCAGAAACTTGGGGAAACTGTTCTGCTGTATTCTCAATGAACAAATACAGTCCTTCCCCTGACAACATAAGGCTTTCAGCAAAAAATGAATTGACTTTCTAACCAAACACAGAACAACAGCCCGCATACACACATTACTAACAAACCAGCATGTTCATCAGAATAGCAGAGGAGAAGTATTTGCATGTTTTGTTGATTTTAAGAATTATTTTGATTCTATATGGAATGATGTCGTAGAGTTGGGGGTATACGGCATCATAAAATCTATTTACACAAACAACACATAGTATTAAACTGAACAATAAAATAGTTTTTTGCACAAGGGTGAGGGGTGAGAAGGGTGCAGTTTTTCGTCCAACCCTGTTCAATTTCTACATCAACGAACTAGAAGTGGTGTTGGACCGATCTGCAGCCGCTGGACTCACCCTCAGATTCCTGCTCTACACCGATGTCCTGGTCCTATTGTCACCAACGGAGTAAGGTCTACAGGAACAACTTCACATTCTTTAGCATCACCTGAGCAAACAACGTCAAATCTCAGAAAACCAAAGTTGTGATTTTCCAGAAGAAGGCCAGGAATCAGAGCAGCAGACACTCCTTCAAATGTGGAAATACTGTGGTAAATGGTACTACTACCTGGGACAAAAAAGAATCAGTGCCTCTGGTGGATTTGGTCTGGCAGTGAATGCACTATTTCGAAGCGAGGTTTGAGGTCCAACCTGTAATTACAAAACCCCAATAGAAGATCTACATACAGAATTCTGCAGAATTATCCTAAATATCCGAAAGAAAGTACCAAATAATGCATGCAGAGCAGAACTTGGCAGACTCCCTTTAATTGTAAATATTTAATAAAGGACACTAAAATGTTGGCACCATTTTGAAATCAATCACCAAAACATCCTTACAATTCAAAACACTGGAAACCCAAGAGCTGAACGCTGAAAAGAGTCCCCTATGTCAGCTGTTAAAAACACTACACAACCCTATTACCCGAAACACACAGGGAAATCAATGGAATTGTTACAGAAATTAAAAACTCATATTTGACAAATTGGGAAAATTAAACAAAAACACATAACAAACTAAATTGCTATTTGGCCCTCAAAAGAGAGTAAAAAATTGGCAGAATATTTCTACTCTGTCAGAAATACAAAACAGAGATTGATCCTGACCAAATACATGCTCAGAGACCATCAATTGGCTATAGAGACACAAAAAGACATGGCTACCCAAAGAGGAGTGTCTATGTGGTCACTGCACGACAGGGGAGATAAAGGCCTCTACTGTGATAAATACTCCCAAATAAGATCATCTTTTTTTCAAGAAGATCAATCAACTCCAAACTTCTGTGCATTTACTAATGAGGGAGACAGCCTAAATATTACTACCCAATATGTATATGATTGCCATAGCCTGAGGGACATCACATGACTATTCATGCTCTGAAACAGTTACATTGTATATAACTGACAGTAATACATAGTGGAACCATCATCCATGTACATTTTGTTGTTTATTTATTAGCCATTATTTATTCCTATTTTTAGGATCTTATTTTTATGTAATTAAATGTATCGACCGAAGATTACACAATACAACAGCAGTAGTGTTGTACCTGTATACATGATTATATGTACCATTATTATTATTACTACTGAAATGAACTGGATTTCATTAACCTCATTGCATTGTACTGCATTTACTGAAATACTGTAACACTATACTGCTTTGGCAATATCTACAAATTGTATTTCATGCCATTAAAGCAATTTGAGAGAGGGAGAGGAGGAGAGGGAGGGAGTGAGAGGGAGAGGGAGTGAGAGGGAGAGGAGGAGAGGGAGTGAGAGGGAGAGGAGGAGAGGGAGTGAGAGGGAGAGGAGAGGGAGTGAGGAGGAGAGGGAGTGAGAGGGAGTGAGAGGGAGAGGAGAGCGAGTGAGAGGGAGAGGAGGAGAGGGAGAGGAGGAGAGCGAGTGAGAGGGAGAGGAGGAGAGCGAGTGAGAGGGAGAGGAGGAGAGGGAGTGAGAGGGAGGAAGAGCGACAGAGAGAGGGAGGGAGAGAGTGCTACTCAAAACCCGAGGAAGATAGCTAGCAAACTCACTCCTCGTTTTGTCCAACCACAAGTAGGATCTTCCACAGCTGAAGAGACAGGCAAAGCCCTTCTGTCAAAGCCCTTCTGCTTATTGAAGCTCTAATTGCTGCTCCAATAACCTTGTTAACTGTCTACTTTTTATGTAGTGCAGCCTGCCTCTGTCTTCTCTAATTTGTGTCGATGGGTCACGCCCGTAAGCGTGTATTAGCCCTGGCCCCTAAAGGAAATTACATTTCATCTAATTTAACTGAGGGAGGGACCAAAAGTTAAGAGGAAGAACCAAAGTGATTGAGAGAAGAGGAGAAAAAATGACAGAGAATGGATTGATTAGAGAGGGAGGGGTATGGAGGGATGAGGGAGTGGAAAGTGGGGGAAAGGGAGGGAGGGAGGGAATGCCTGATTATGAGATTTGGTTTCTAAATGGGTTTTCCATGGTCTGTGTGGGGGACAGAGGGATGAAGGGGTAGAGGGATGGAGTGGAGGGTTGTAGACCCCACAAAACCCTTCCAGCCCCTCCCACTCTAGTCAGTCATTACTCATACACACAGATCTAGGACCAGTACCCTCCCAAAGTCTGTACCTTAACCATTATGGGGTAAAACACAAAACTGTCCTTAGATCAGCGTCTGGGAGCAACAATGTCCTACCAATCTCCCTCACAACAGGCCCCTGAACAGTAGTAAAAAAAAGCAAAGCAGTCTGGGAAGGCTTAGTCCTCCGAGACAGAAATCAGACCGCAATCCCTCAATATTTTTCTACCGTGAGTCACTAGGCAGAATCCTACTCAGCCGTTTCTAGGCAATGAGCCGGAAAAATAACCAGCATTTTTCTCTGCCCTCCCTTCTTTTTTTTCTGCCTGTCTCTGTTGCTCTCTCTCTCAGGAATACTTGAAAAGGACAAAACATCGGCCCTATGCCGAAGTAGAAAAGAAGGAAATGAAAAAGGTTGGGACGGGAGGGGAGTGCTAAGGTGGTATGTTGGTAATTACGCTGTGCTATTGAAATGGTGTTTCACCGCGGTAATGCTACACTACATCCAGGCCCCACGCCAGACGGGTCCCACAGAACACAGATCAACTCCCACGAGGCAATGGGGGAACTGGGTTTTTGCTACCTGCCTACTGCCGTGTGCAGGGAAGCGCAGTGCTTCCTGCCACCGGCCATCTGTGGTTCCCGCACACTATTACTCTCTCTTTCTATCTCTCTCGCTCTTTGTTTTTCCTTCTATCTCTCTCGCTCTCTGTTTCTCCTTCCATCTCTCTCGCTCTCTGTTTCTCCTTCTATCTCTCTCGCTCACACACATACAGTCTTTGCCGCTCACAAATCCTTCGCAATAACAACATGCTCTTTGTCATGTCTATAGAGACAGAAAGCATTATTTGGACCTTTGACCCTGTACAGTCTGGACCTGTCATTGACCAAGTCAACATTGTTTTCATTCTCTCATGGCCTGGAGGGAACAGCACTTGAGTTGTACATTAGAGACCAACTGTTCTGAGGACAGGAGAGGAAAGAACAGAGGTCCTAGGCTACCTTTAATGTCTCAACTACGTTTCTACCTATGTTGCTGTATAGTCCCTATGTGACAGCTGTCTGTATTCTACTGAGATCAATCTGTTTGACCTTAAAGTTGCCATATCGTTAGTAAGACAAATGTTATGTTGCTTGTTCACTTTGTTCCAAGCTATATCAATCAAAAGCTGTTAACTAACCAGTAAGACACCATTTGCTGTAGGCAATAGGTTCCCTTCATGACCCGATCTAGAGAATAGGATTTATTTATCCAGCGGCGTCAACACATTCTCCCCTGACTGCCTCGTAGTTGACTGCCTCGTAGTTGACTGCCTCGTAAAGGGACTCTAATAATCCATTTACATCCTTTCATTTCTCCTTCATTCGGTTCAGGGGAGCGACAACAGGGAAGGAGACTAATGATTTGAAAGAAGAACCGAGAGTCATTATATTGCACAAAGCTAGATTGTTGCCCCTCTCCAACCCCCCTCCCTCTTTCCCTTTTCCATAAACCACAGTTGAGTGCATTGACAGAGTCCCGTTGTTTGCACTGGCTTAGATCATATCTAGATATATATTTCCTAGAGCAGTTCCACATTCACGTAATTAGTTTTCTGAAAAAGGAGTACAACATTGTTAGTCTTGTTTCTTTAGATCCGGGCATATCTGTGACTTGTTTGCGTTACACTATACAGGTGATTTATTAACTTGAAGAGATTGGGTCAAGGGCAGTTTGAACAGAGCCGTATAGCCTCACACTTAAGGAAACAAATATTTGTTCCGCATAAACCCAGTTTGAGTTAAATAACGAGGTATTACTGTTTCTGGGTTGTCCTCTACAAATGTTTCACACATTTCCAGACTACCAACAGACAGCCCATGTGATTTGTCAATGGTTAACTCACTCTGTTGACATGCATTAACATGCTTACTAATCATGAATTATGTAATCGACTATCTTTAGCTACAAAACTACAAATGTAGTTGTTGCAGTTGACATCCAAATGAAAGGATGTGTTAGTTGAACATCTGTAGATAATTCTAAAGGAATGACTTGAATGTCTAATAAGTGCATGATGTGAGGCCCAGGTCATTCTCAATGGGACGTTTGTAAAGCAGAGTTAACAAACACAGTCACAAGGCTGATACAGAGTCACCCTGACGAGAGTCTAACTCCATTAACAGAAGTCCAAAAATGTAAATGAGAGACATAACTTACCTGGAGTCTCAGGTAGTGACACAGGCTACACTCACTCTATTTCTCTGTGTCTCACCCCATCGCTTCCTGTCCTTCTTTCTCTCTTCCTGGTTATGATGTATTGGACCTTTTAGCAGTAGTTTCTCTAAAGTCGTTATGTCGTGTGTGTGTGTGTGCTCAGATTTATTGCTAGTATACTAGTGTGTGTGTGTGTGTGTGTGTGTGTGTGTGTGTGTGTGTGTGTGTGTGTGTGTGTGTGTGCTTGTGTGCATCCCTGCATGCACCACACTGTTCCCATGGCTCCATTCCCAGTGGTGGGCATATGCTCATGTTATCTCCTGCCCTTCAGAGTATTGGCCTAATGTGGGAATAAAGGGACAGTGAAATATGGAGCACGCCCACCAACTATAATTGACTTTGATGAACATGTTTTATCAACCAATTAATCAATTTGCAGTGCAAATTACACTACTGGTCAAAAGTTCTAGAACACCTACTCATTCAAGGGTATTTTTAATTTGTACTAGCAAAACTATGAAATACCACATTGTAAGGTGTCTAGGTGTAGCAGGTAAGGCAGTGTCAGGCGCAGGACACAGAGATGAGTAATAAACGTTACTTTACTCAAAAAAACAAATATTACAAGAAGGAACATAATCAAGCTCACATACGACACCAACTTACAATTAACAAACACGTACAAAACCATGGGGGACACAGAGGGTTAAATAAGGAACATATAATTATGGGAATAGAAACCAGGTGTGTACAATGAAGACAAAACAAATGGAAAATGAAAAGTGGATCGGTGGCGGCTAGAAAACCGGTGACGTCGACCGCCGAACGTGCCGCTCGAACAAGGAGAGGAACCAACTTCGGTAGAAGTCGTGACACATATGGAATCATGTAGTAACCAAAAAAGTGTTAAGCAAATCAAAATATATTTTATATTTGAGATTCTTCAAATTGCCACCCTTTGCCTTGATGACAGCTTTGCACACTCTTGGCATGTCCTGCTTTACCTATAAGCACTGATGGAGGAAATTACAATTTTGAACCCTGCGATTGGCTGAAGTGTCATGAACTGCCAATCAGGGACCCATAAACTAAATCTGTGAGCCAATGAGAGCTGTTATTGATAGCTCATAGCAATCTTACATCGGAGTGGCTGCGGATCCGACTTTTCCCCAGACGAAATAGCCCAAAGCTATTGTGCAAATGTGCGTATCACGGATCACGTTCGGCGCATGTGTTTATTCTCTACATACGCACAGTCTCTGCTCTCCACATAGAGAACAGGCTGCTCTGGTGAATGGTGATTGTTTAATAAAGTTAGATCAAAGTCTGCAAGGTCACACAATGATAGTATTCTACATAACAGAACCGAATATAATAGTATAACATTACTGTAAGACTAAAAAACCACCGCATTTTTCTCTCGTGTGGCCAAAAGGCTAAATACAGAGGCAGTGCTACAGATATCACCAATTGCACTCACAGTACGTCATTCAAAGCAGCACTGTCGGCTACTTGGAAACAACACTTTATAACTCAAGAGGCTGTAAATGCATATCCCCATGAAACTGATTGAGTTGAAATGGTTGGCATAATAATTACATACACAAAACACAAACTGATGACCCAGCTTTGTAATGTTTCTTACACAAGAAATGTCATGTTGTTGCTACATTTCATTACATTTTTTGTGACCTGAGTCTTTTAACCAAAATATCCGTTGAGACAAATAGGTTTAGCTGCCCCTTTAAGGGCGGGAGGTTACCGTGGTAACAGGGCCACTCAAGTCATGTCAGTGTGTCTGTGTGTGATATTTGGGGTGTGACTGGAAGCAGATGGCGTCTCTTCTCTATCAGTTGAAGCAGCAGACTCAAACTAAAATTGAAAAACAACCGTGCTTGTGAACAAAACAATGTAAATAGCCATAAAACAGGAGGACAAAGTCTCTCTTTGTAGAATTGAGTAAATTAGGCCAAAAATGAATCACATCACTCAGTGTGCACAGCTCACCTGCCAGGCAGTGTTGCTGCGTGAGGTGGGATATAGGATTCGTGTTTCTTTGTGTGATTAGCAGCTATGAAACAAAACATATTTTTTTCTGCTATGATTCGCAACTCGCACATGTTCTCATACTTGACTTAAAAATAAATACATCCGCAAATGCGAAAGTAATACTCGCAAAGTAGAGACCTGCAAATTGAACAACCTCCAACGTGACTGGTGATAGACATTCTTACCCGCAGGTAGCGGGTGTTAATTTTATGCCCTGGAAGGTGGCACACAGTAATGTGTGCTTAAAGTAGAGGTAAAGATACACATGCAGAATGTGATTGCACATGTGCAGAAGCTTCGGAACCTTTAGTCCTGGGAAAAAGAGAAGAGAAAGGTCAGATCTGCAGGCCTATCTACATGTAGTTAGATTCAGTGGCCTCTTTAGCTATTAATCATGTTAACCTTTAAACCCCGAGCCTACAGCTATGAATAATGTTAACCTTTGAACCATGAGCGCCTACAGCTATTAATCATGTTAACCTTTGAACTCTGAGCCAACAGCTATGAATAATGTTAACCCTTGAACCCTGAGCCTACAGCTATTAATGTTAACCTTTGAACCCTGAACCTACAGTTATTAATCATGTTAACCTTTGAACCCTGAGCCTACAGTATATCCTTTCCATTGAATACTTCCAGAACTAGAATATATATGATCCTGTAACCTTATTACTCCCAACCTACACCACTTTCTCATTGAAATCCAGAGTGGGATGATATGGTAATCACAGGTCTAGGATCAGCTTCCCCTCCCCCAATCATGACCTTAACCATTAGTAGGCTAACCAGAAACCTGACCCAAGTGTATAGGGGTAACGTAATGTATTTGTGTCCCACTGTGTTAATAACAGAGTTAGGTTGTGGCGAGGGCTGCAGAGTAATGGTCATGTTCATCTCAGTTTACGATGTATATCTCCTGTGGAGTGTAGTGCTGCAGTGTTTTATCTGGGAGTGTGGCGGGGACCAGGGGAGATAGCAGGGGGGAATAAGGACATGCGTTAGAGTTTAGAGGACATCTTGCCACTTGCAGTTATCTGGAGATAGAGAGAGAGTTAGTGTGTGTATACAGGCTCATTAAAACTAGTAGAAATATTATTGAGAGCTTACTGTCAATGGTATGGTGACACCATTCTCTGTACACCACACTATTCAAAATCAATTTCAAGACATTTGTGGGAAATCCTATATTATATTATATTCTGGTCTGTATAAATTGGTAGTAAACATTGAGAATAGTCTATAGACAGAAGTCTGTCTGTCTGTCTGTCTGTCTGTCTGTCTGTCTGTCTGTCTGTCTGTCTGCCTGTCTGCCTGTCTGCCTGTCTGCCTGTCTGTCTGTCTGTCTGTCTGTCTGTCTGTCTGTCTGTCTGTCTGTCTGTCTGTCTGTCTGTCTGTCTGTCTGTCTGTCTGTGTCTAGAGCCTAATAAACAACGAACATGCACACTAAAATACTTACATATAAAACTGATTGTGGCAGTAAGCCCAGTATGGCATTAGTCATGTAAACAACCAACTCTGCTTATATTAATCGGCGTAAGGTCAAAATTGGTGGGGGAAAAAACTGGTTTTCTGATCAGTCTTTCCAGGGACCAACCAGGACCAACCCTGCTTAGCATCAGAGGCAAGCACATGTGCTAGCAGAGTTTGTAACATCCTAAATGTAGGCGTCTTAGAAGTAGTTTTCACATACAAACTTTATACTGTATGTCCAAACTCAGAATCAAATGTGCTTCCCAAAAATAACATGGCTGCTGTAAAAGAACGTTTATTTTGATTGCCATAGACAGAGTAGTTAATGGGGTTGAAGCCCTGAGGATAGACCTCTCTCTCTCTCTCTCTCTCTGCATATATCTCTCTCTCTGCATATCTCGCTCTCTCTGCATATCTCAATTCAATTCAATTCAATTCAAGGGCTTTATTGGCATGGGAAACATGTGTTAACATTGCCAAAGCAAGTGAGGTAGACAACATACAAAGTGAATATATAAAGTGAAAAACAACAAAAATTAACAGTAAACATTACACATACAGAAGTCTCTCTCTCTCTCTCTCTCTCTGTTAGTCTGAACTGCCTGTCTAGGCTTTTAAACCAGGGCTCAAGAAATAAGAAATAAGCTGAGCTGGCCTTTTTAAACCAGACATCAAGTTATTTCAAGCAACTGTGTGGGCTGTTATGTGTCATCCTTTACATACTGTTCTGTGCTGGGAGGTGAAAGTGGTGTGTGTTTTAACTTTCTCATTTACAGCATCAACTTGGGGAATAGTTCAAGGGGAGAGGAGAGGGGATGGATGAGCCAATTGGAATCTGGGGATGATTAGGTGGCCATGATGGTATGAGGGCCAGATTGGGACTTTGCCAGGACACCGGGGTTAACACCCCTACTCTTACAGTAAGTGTCATGGGATCTTTAGTGACCACAGAGTCAGGATTTACCCATTTAACGTCCCATCCGAAAGACGGCACCCTACAAAGGGCAATGTCCCCAATCACTGCCCTGTGGCTTTGGGATATTCTTTTTTAGACCAGAGGAAAGAGTGCTACCTACTGACCCTCAAACGCCACTTCCAGCAGCATCTGGTCTCCCATCCAGGGACCAACCAGGACCAACCCTGCTTAGCATCAGAGGCCATGTGTGTGTGAGTGCGTGCGGTTTAGTAGAACTACGACTACAGTTGTCCTCTGCTCTGACTGATGATAATGGTCCCAATATTCAGTGAGGTGTGTAGTGGTCTCTGGATTTAGCTAACGTACACACTCTCTCTCTCACACACACAGTGTGGTTTGACTGCTCTATAAGGAATGGAAAAATCCCCCTGCGGCAGAGCACTACAAAGTGGAGAGGGGTGTTGAGAGAAAGAGAGAGAGTCTTCAAAAGGAGGATAAAGCCATATGAATAAAATTTGACAGCATCTCTACATGGACAAACATGTATGGAAAGATATGTTTAATCCATTTAATCCCCAATTTTTTCCAGACATGAAAATATCCAAATCATGTGTCATTAGTAATCTTTTGAAATATATATTTTTTAATTTTCATGGAAAAGTAGGTGAAAAAGTGTGTTTTATGGTCGGTCACAATTGTGACCAGTGGAATAATGTGATGTATCCTGAATTAACATATTTCTCCTATGCAGTCATCAAAATTCGTATACAGTGCCTTGCGAAAGTATTCGGCCCCCTTGAACTTTGCGACCTTTTGCCACATTTCAGGCTTCAAACATAAAGATATAAAACTGTATTTTTTTGTGAAGAATCAACAACAAGTGGGACACAATCATGAAGTGGAACGACATTTATTGGATATTTCAAACTTTTTTAACAAATCAAAAACTGAAAAATTGGGCGTGCAAAATTATTCAGCCCCCCTTAAGTTAATACTTTGTAGCGCCACCTTTTTGCTGCGATTACAGCTGTAAGTCGCTTGGGGTATGCCTCTATCAGTTTTGCACATCGAGAGACTGAAATTTTTTCCCATTCCTCCTTGCAAAACAGCTCGAGCTCAGTGAGGTTGGATGGAGAGCATTTGTGAACAGCAGTTTTCAGTTCTTTCCACAGATTCTCGATTGGATCTGGACTTTGACTTGGCCATTCTAACCTGGATATGTTTATTTTTTAACCATTCCATTGTAGATTTTGCTTTATGTTTTGGATCATTGTCTTGTTGGAAGACAAATCTCCGTCCCAGTCTCAGGTCTTTTGCAGACTCCATCAGGTTTTCTTCCAGAATGGTCCTGTATTTGGCTCCATCCATCTTCCCATCAATTTTAACCATCTTCCCTGTCCCTGCTGAAGAAAAGCAATCCCAAACCATGATGCTGCCACCACCATGTTTGACAGTGGGGATGGTGTGTTCAGGGTGATGAGCTGTGTTGCTTTTACGCCAAACATAACGTTTTGCATTGTTGCCAAAAAGTTCAATTTTGGTTTCATCTGACCAGAGCACCTTCTTCCACATGTTTGGTGTGTCTCCCAGGTGGCTTGTGGCAAACTTTAAATGACACTTTTTATGGATATCTTTAAGAAATGGCTTTCTTCTTGCCACTCTTCCATAAAGGCCAGATTTGTGCAATATACGACTGATTGTTGTCCTATGGACAGAGTCTCCCACCTCAGCTGTAGATCTCTGCAGTTCATCCAGAGTGATCATGGGCCTCTTGGGTGCATCTCTGATCAGTCTTCTCCTTGTATGAGCTGAAAGTTTAGAGGGACGGCCAGGTCTTGGTAGATTTGCAGTGGTCTGATACTCCTTCCATTTCAATATTAGCGCTTTCACAGTGCTCCTTGGGATGTTTAAAGCTTGGGAAATCTTTTTGTATCCAAATCCGGCATTAAACTTCTTCACAACAGTATCTCGGACCTGCCTGGTGTGTTCCTTGTTCTTCATGATGCTCTCTGCGCTTTTAACGGACCTCTGAGACTATCACAGTGCAGGTGCATTTATACGGAGACTTGATTACACACAGGTGGATTGTATTTATCATAATTAGTCATTTAGGTCAACATTGGATCATTCAGAGATCCTCACTGAACTTCTGGAGAGAGTTTGCTGCACTGAAAGTAAAGGGGCTGAATCATTTTGCACGCCCAATTTTTCAGTTTTTGATTTGTTAAAAAGTTTGAAATATCCAATAAATGTCATTCCACTTCATGATTGTGTCCCACTTGTTGTTGATTCTTCACAAAAAAATACAGTTTTATATCTTTATGTTTGAAGCCTGAAATGTGGCAAAAGGTCGCAAAGTTCAAGGGGGCCGAATACTTTCGCAAGGCACTGTATATCCCAGCCCAGTTATTAACACATGTACAACTCTGTCACTGGCAGTCCCCAATATAGCCACTAGAATGCCCCATCACATTCTATCAATACCCTTATACAAAAACCCCATCAAAAACCCTTATACAAAAACCCCATCAAAACCCTTATACAAAAACCCCATCAAAACCCTTATACAACACCGATATGAATACTGAGAGCAAAGACAAAAAACAACAACCATCAACATATTTCAACATTGTTACTTTAGTGCAACATGTATTGAGACATTAATATTGTCACTTTAACATTTGAACTTGTACTTTAGTGCAATATTCATTTTAACATTGTCATTGTGACATTTTAGTGCAACACTCACTAACAACTGTATAGCAGTCGTGTGATTTATTTCCACTGAACATAAAGGTAACATTTAGGATGGAGGTAGCCTGTAGAATATGCATTCAAGTAGAGGCCTATGCTAAACAAAATAATATATATATATAATGATTGGCCAGTGAGAAGTTTTGTCATATCTTGCCTGATCTTCAACAGTAGCAGTCAGTAGAGATCTCCGTCTGTGGCTCAGTGACTGTGCTACTATCCGTGAGAAGGTGAGCAAGTCGATGGTCCCTCCCATAACGTCTCTGTAAAAGAAATGTCTGTTTACGAGTGCGCTGTTGAGAGACCATGCAAAGCGGGGCTACCACCACTTCTTAGACCTGATGGAGATATGGTATCTTGAAACCTGTAGGTCGTGAAGGTCAACACCACCCATGTGCTCGTTGTATCGGTTGATGCATTTTGGTTGTGGGACTTCGCTCCTTGTTCCATCTCTTGACAGAGGTCTCACTGTATTTCTCCTCCATGTTTGTTGCCACTGTGACGATGTTATTGTCTTTCCAATGGACCAGCAACTTGTCTCCTTGGGTCAGAACCTCAGAGGTTCCCCGGGGTAACTTGATGAAGTCCTCCTGTGGCTTGAATGGGACATCAAACAGACGATTTTTGCCTCATCGTTCCAGAGCTCCCATATCCTCTTTTTGTCATTCCATCGAGGAGTACAAGCGAAGTGAAGAGGTTGTCACGAAGGAACTGAGGCCATCATTTAATCAGAGTGATTTCGCCACATTGCATCTGAAATGCTTTCATTGTGTACATCACTGTCAAGTGACCAGTACATGTGTCTTCTTGGAACAGAGCTGTACCCGATGTGATAAGGATCCCATCGAATGTAAGGAGCTCATCCATACTCAGATACAGTTGCTTGTCCTTGGTCTGGGTGGAGTAGAGGTTGGATGTTTCAATGGTGATCTCTCTTAGGGTGGGTGGATTCTGCAGCATTTGGGCTGTATACTACATTCTGCATCATTTGGGCTGTATACAATGTGTTTTGGAATCACAGCGGTGGCAGGCCTCGTTTGAACACTCAATCTTTATTTTCCCTTGGCTCTTCATTATCAACAATGGAGGGGGGGGGTGGGTCATCACTGATAACGTTGTTCCTGTCATGATCTGTTTGCATAGGATCAGCATATGCATTCAACAGCCTGGCTGGCAAATGGCCTGTCCATAGTCCATATCTGACCCGTCACTATCACAATCACAGAGGACAGCATCTTTCTCATTATGAGGGATAACTGCAATGTTTGCCTGCCTTGTCTGGGCAGTCACCTAGATCCAACATATCCAGAATTTGACTCAAAGTGAAACTAAAAGAAAGAAAAGAGTAGAAAGTTAGATAGAACAAGAACTATGTATGTGTATACCTAGATGCACTGTTATCCCACCGGTCACTATTGTTGCCGTCAACATGTTTACACATTCTATGATCACATTCTATGACTGAACAAAGTTGAATAATTGCAAATCCATATATCAATACTAGACACTTTAAAGATGATGTGTGTACCAAAAATCCTTGTCCCATCTTTATGTTAACATACTTTACTAACCTTTTGTTTGGGAGCTTTGATGCAGCCATCGTCTTCTCATGGTGCAACCAGGAAGTAAACAGCTCTGGTCATGTGACAATTTACACTAAACATGTGACACTGCACATCTTTCATTGAGACCCTTTATTATTTCAGTACTTGCTGTGAATGCATTGATACATCATTCAGTAAAATGTTTAGAGCCTTATAACTGAAAACGTTTTTTACAGTCACTATTGTGACTGAAGGGATTAAAAAGGTTAAATCAAAACGAGACTGTCAAAAAGTGATTGAATTCAAATGGATTTATCCCAACTTAAATGGTCTGTTGTGTTATCTATAGCTCTATGATTTCAATAGGTTTCCCATGGAGGATTGACAGTATCATTTAAAACAACTGATGTTCCCATTCCAGTCAACATTCTCTGAAGTGTGGACCTCCAATCATCTTTGTGGTACCATTTGAAAGTAGTTGTTTTCCCATTTTAGTACATCTATCAACCATCACATTACACCCACCCTGTATTCAAGAGCATGGTGTGTCTCAACAGATGGCAGTCACAACACAAGCACCTCAGATGATATAAAATGGGGTCTAAGCTACTACATATGTGAATAAGAAAAAATCGGAGATTTCACATTTTTTGATAATTGAGGTTTGATGTGAAAAAAATCACATTGTAATGATTTTAAAAAATAAATATATATATATATATATATATATTATAAAACAGTTGGACAACATGGTTGTCTCGAGGTATGTTGGGGTATGCAAAATAGGTCAAATTTGAGCACCTTTATCTCTTCAATGCTTTGGCATTCAGGTCCAAAAAGTCACGTTTTGAGCACTTCTACAAGGTACAAATAAGTATGGAAGGTTTCGTTAAAATCAAAACAGGTGCTGTCAAAAAGTGATTGAATTCAAATGGATATACCCAGGAGAAATGACGCTGGTTCATGGGAATAGAGGATGAAGGAGAGAGAGAAGGTTCAACAGGATAGTCAGAGAGAGAGAGAGAGTTTCAGACAGAGTGGGGATTGTGTTGTGAAGAGGGAAGGTTGAAGAGGAGAGCGGGAGAAGGAAAACAAGCACCCAAATTGACTGTGTGACTGCGAGCTGATGTGTTGATGCAGCTGGATCACTCTCACTCCAATCAGAACACCCCATTTCCTTCCTCTCCGTCATACTGGCCAATAGCTGTGGATTTCCTCCGCACCATGGGGCTTGGGGTAGAATTTGTCCTTTGCACAGATCTAGGGTCAAATTACTCTCCCCATATCCTAGACGTGACCAAAAGGGAGTGAACATACTAAGCTGGCCTTGGATCCGTGTGTACAGACAACTCCACCCTACTGCCACCAGGCCTTTGTGACTGATGGCCCGTGAACAAGGAAGGACAGCTTTTTATAAACTCTGCTTCTGAGCAGACAAGTGCTCCTCTCTCTCAACATCTCTCTTTCACCCTCTCTTTTTCTCTCCCTCTTCACTATCCCCTCTGGTTCCCCTCTTTTCACTTTCTATCCCTCTTTCTCCATTCAGTTGAGGCAGTGTTCGGTGTGTGTGTGTCTGTGTGTGTGTGTGTGTGTGTGTGTGTGTGTGTGTGTGTGTGTGTGTGTGTGTGTGTGTGTGTGTGTGTGTGTGTGTGTGTGTGTGTGTGTGTGTGTGTGTGTGTGTGTGTGTGTGTGTGTGAGGTGAGCAGTCCTGACTGGTAGACTGGAGAGGAGGGAGCTTGTGGTCTTGGAGGTATAGCACCTCCAGCGTGTTGCCCTTTCCTGGAGCCAGACTAGAGGAACCCTACTGTAGGCCCCAGAGACCTGCTAGGACAGTAGAGAGACTGTCTGTACTAGCTGTTGGAACATTGCAGACTGAAATGAATTCAGTTATGCTACAGCACTTGTGATGACAGACACTGTGAGTTCATTAGAAACTAAAATGACACCCGATGTCCCGTGTATGGACCTAATTTATGCTTTTACCGAGAAATTCCCTCACTGGAAAAATCAATATTTGTAGTTGAGTTGAGTTTTGTATGTATTTCATCAAGTGATAGTGTTTTGTAGATGACAGCAGTTGAACGTACTCAAGTCTGTTCAATGAACAATTGACCCAGGTCTTGTTTCCAGGGAAACTGGACCTTTATAGCTGCTCGGCCAAGCTGACAGAACACACACACCCACACACACACACACACACACACACACACACACACACACACACACACACACACACACACACACACACACACACACACACACACACACACGCACACACTACTCAGATACACTGTTAGCCTGGGACTTTGTTGAATCAGCCTAGAATAGACATTTTCACATCTCGCTAACTGTCAATATGTCCTTGTCACAACCGATACGTATAAGTAAACAAAGGGAGTGTAAAAAAACACAGGCATGCAAAAACAATTGCTGGTTGACAAGATTTTCAGAGCACTAAGACACTAGCCTCGTCCCAAATCCACCTGAGGAATCCATGTAATAACAACACGTCTATGGAAGATTCCTCCGAAAGCAGAACACAACACCGCAGCAACCCAAACAATCTGAGTCGGACATTTAGGATCTTAAATAAGGCTATTCCCAACCCAATGTACTAATGTAGAACAATATCCAGCCCATTTATTCAAATGTCCAGGTCTACACGTTACAGTAGTTTCCCCTCGGTTTTAATACCAGACAATGGGTGGTTTTTAATGAGCGTTTTGGCCTTTCTAAAACCCTTTCTCAGGGGTATACTCTCAACCTCTCTCCTCTCTCTGTCTCTTTCTCTCTCTCTCGATTCAATTCAATTTGCTTTATTGGCATGATGTAACAATGTACATATTGCCAAAGCGCACTTTGAAGATTAAGGGATACATTTTGCAATATTAACATAGTAAAAATAATTCTCTCTCTAGCTTAGAAAAGTGAAATAAACATGTTTCCTAAGCCCTCTCCATCTCCATCTCTCTCCCTCCTTCCGTTTGACACTCGTCTAAAGGGCCGAGGGAGGATTGAAGTGCTGCTAAGCTTTCCCCCAGCGTAGGTCATTAGAGAGAACAGACCAAAACTCTCAGCTTGTTAAAGCAGCTGGGAGTTGGTGTTTTGCCCCCTGGTTCCCCATTAACTTTTATTAAATAGGAAGCTGATAACTCCTACTATTATAGGTCACTACACTGGTGTTGGGTTCGTCAGTATGTTGCAATTTAGCGCAGAACATTTTCTTTCTTTTTTTTGCTTCTACTTCTCTGCTTTCCATCCATCTCTTTGCTCTTTGTCCATCTTCCTCTTGCTTTCTCTCTTCTTCATCTGTCTCTCACTGCTTTGTCGACCTTTCTCTCTCATTCGACCTCTTCATGTCTTGTTCTGTCCCTTTCTCTTTTTTTCTCCCCTCCTCTCTTTCAGCTCTACCTAGTCTTATCATGTTATTTCCTGTTTGATCATGCCAATCCTGTATTCTGTATCCTGTATTCTGTATTTAGAAAGATTGAAAAACCTTTATTGCTTTGTTTTCAACAGATGACTGATTGTGACTTTCTTTTCCTCTGTCTGTCTGTCTGTCTGTCTGTCTGTCTGTCTGTCTGTCTGTCTGTCTGTCTGTCTGTCTGTCTGTCTGTCTGTCTGTCTGTCTGTCTGTCTGTCTGTCTGTCTGTCTGTCTCTCTCGCTCTCTCTCAGTAGACAGCTTACTACTATCACCAAGTTACTATAGTCTCTACTATAGGATATTACATTGATGTTTTTGAGCCCATTTGAGTTACATTAAATGGGCACTCACAGACACTGAGAAATGGAGGGCCCAACCATTGTTAGAGATTGGAAAAATCTGCCATTGCATTTTCCATTACAATTTCCTAGTTAATGGACTCTGCACAACTCCTGTCCCCAAGCTCTATTCTCAACACGCGTTTCATATTGTCTGTCTGTCTCTGTCTGTCTCTGTCTGTCTGGAAGGCAATCTGTTAATGTCCCTAACAGACTCTAGATATGTGATCTCATAGACTTCGAAAGAATGAGGAATGGCCCTTGGTGTTTTTCTCATTCAGTGCTACAGTCGTTTTACATTTATTCTTCATTTTGTTCGGCCGTTTGTCCCCTCCATCTCGTTTCAGTCTAGTGGCTTGCGGTGCTGCCATAGCGTCTGTGTTTTCTGTCTATTTCTCCAATGGGTTGTTAACAATAAAGGACTTTTTAATATGTGTTGTTGAGTTAAGGCTTCTAAGGCAGCGTTAGCCTGAAAACAGTGGGGAGCCCCAGCGTGAATGCCAGCGAGTAACGGTTCACTGAGGTTCAGGCTTTACTGCCGCAGGAAGAGAGGGAGCCCAGATCTTTAATTACAGTAACGACGCAACAATCAACACTACAGAATATCTGCCCTGGTACCATAAGTGAGATGGGAGAGAGAGGGAGGCCTTCTTCTCTTCTGTTTCTTTGGTTTGCTCGTTCTTTACCTCTGTTTCTGTTCTTTAAAAAAAACTATTTCCTTCTCCTTCTTTTGTATGTCTTTCTGTCTCCTTTCCATTTTCTGTCTCTGTCTGTCTGTCTGTCTGTCTGTCTGTCTGTCTGTCTGTCTGTCTGTCTGTCTGTCTGTCTGTCTGTCTGTCTGTCTGTCTGTCTGTCTCTGTCTGTCTGTCTGTCTGTCTGTCTGTCTGTCTGTCTGTCTGTCTCTGTCTGTCTGTCTGTCTGTCTGTCTGTCTGTCTGTCTGTCTGTCTGTCTGTCTGTCTGTCTCTGTCTGTGTCTGTGTCTCTGTCTGTGTCTCTGTCTGTGTCTCTGTCTGTGTCTCTGTCTGTGTCTCTGTCTGTGTCTCTGTCTGTGTCTCTGTCTGTGTCTCTGTCTGTGTCTCTGTCTGTGTCTCTGTCTGTGTCTCTGTCTGTCTATATGTGTCTCTTTCTGTGTGCCTGTGTCTGTATAAACATGTGTGTCTGTATAAATATGTGTGTATTGGTTTGTATGTGATACTGTACCTAGTTAGTTATGTGTACAAGACATATGTATTTCTCAGCAGGCAGCAGACATTCAGTTGTAGCTCCTGTCTGTCTACGCCTTGTAAGCGCGTTACACTGTTCATTTTAAAGCTATGGAGCTGCCCTCAGGCTACAGAGAGAGAGAGAGCAAGAGAGAGGTGAAGGAGGGATGAGGAAAGGGGAGGAGGGGAGACGTTGATGAGTGTGTTTGTGTCAAAGTCCTGCCGTGCTGTGACTCAAATACCTTTGGCCTAATTCTCAGGTGCTGCATGAGTAAATAAAGACTTTATTTGGATAGTCCACCGTTAGATGCAATAAAAATAAATATGTTTTCTTGCATGACTTGATGTACAGCTTATTAGTTAGACTATCTGTTTCAATTCAACTGCATTCAACTATTATTCAACCAAAAAGTGATTTTGGTAGCTGGCTCCTCTTCAGTATATTGTGACACCTTCTCTTCTCACCTCACTCTCTCTCCATCTAACTTCCATATATCTTCTTGCACTGTTCCTTCATTCTCCACTTCAACTCCTCTTCTTTTTCTCATGTGCACAGATGGCGTGTGGAATTCCCAGCGGACTAATTTAGCATTGCCCGGCTCGCAGCATGGAGCACTTAACACACCTTCACACTCTCACAGTGCAAGTCATGTCTTCTCTTTTCCTCTCTCTTTCTCTGTCTTTCTCTGTCTTTCTCTGGCATGTGCCTCGCCCTTCCTCTATCTCCCCCTCTGTCCCTCTCTCCGTCGCTCCTTCTCTCCCTCTTGTTCTTTATTTTTCTCTACTTAATAGGCACACACACACACACACACACGCACACACACACACACAGAGCTAGCCTTTTACAGTTGGCCTTCCATAGCTATGTATTTTCTGTGCCCTAGTAGCCACTAGCGAGCGCTGAACTAAAGGCTTCTCATAGGACTGGTATCAAGATCAATGGGCATAATGTTCTAATGGACCCTCAGGAGGACTTGGCCTTGAGGGCTGCTAGGAGTGGTGATTCTCACAGGACAGAGGAGAGGCTAGTCTTGGGGGCTGCTAGGAGTGGTGATTCTCACAGGACTGAGGAGAGGCTAGTCTTGGGGGCTGCTAGGAGTGGTGATTCTCACAGGACAGAGGAGAGGCTAGCCTTGAGGGCTGCTAGGAGTGGTGATTCTCACAGGACAGAGGAGAGGCTAGTCTTGAGGGCTGTTAGGAGTGCGGATTCTCACAGGACAGAGGAGAGGCTAGTCTTGAGGGCTGTTAGGAGTGCGGATTCTCACAGGACAGAGGAGAGGCTAGTCTTGAGGGCTGTTAGGAGTGGGGATTCTCACAGTACAGAGGAGAGGCTAGTCTTGGGGGTTGCTAGGAGTAGTGATCTCCCACAGGACAGAGGAGAGACTAGTCTTGAGCGCTGTTAGGAGTGGGGATTCTCACAGTACAGAGGAGAGGCTAGTCTTGGGGGTTGCTAGGAGTAGTGATCTCCCACAGGACAGAGGAGAGACTAGTCTTGAGGGCTGCTAGGAGTGGGGATTCTCACAGCACAGAGGAGAGGCTAGCCTTGGGGGTTGTTAGGAGTGGGGATTCTCACAGCACAGAGGAGAGGCTAGCCTTGGGGGTTGTTAGGAGTGGGGATTCTCACAGCACAGAGGAGAAGCTAGCCTTTGGGGTTGCTAGTAATGGGGATTCTCACAGCACAGAGGAGAGGCTAGCCTTGAGGGCTGCTAGGATTGGGGTTTCTCACAGCACAGAGGAGAGGCTAGCCTTCAGGGCTGCTAGTAATGGGGATTCTCACAGCACAGAGGAGAGGCTAGTCTTGAGCCATAGATCCCTATGGTTCATGCGCGCACACATGCATGAACAAAGGGGCACAAACACACAGACTCACCCATAATGAGTCTTTGGGAAATCTGCCATTA
This sequence comes from Oncorhynchus tshawytscha, assembly GCF_018296145.1. Taxonomy (NCBI): domain Eukaryota; kingdom Metazoa; phylum Chordata; class Actinopteri; order Salmoniformes; family Salmonidae; genus Oncorhynchus; species Oncorhynchus tshawytscha. The sequence goes on along the minus strand of NC_056449.1, from coordinate 15,921,220 downwards.
GAGAAGTCTACCTAGGAAAACCTATCTAAACCTACTGTAGCTTTTCGGGTGGATTTTGATGTCAACAGTAGACTGATTGGGCGATAGGAGGTTGGGATATCTTGACCTAACTCCATATGAATGTATTAGTTTTCCTTGTTGCAGTCTTGGGCTAAAGTGACTTCCTGAGTTTCCTGAGTTTCCACTAATTCCATGAATGGGCTTTTAGCCATCAACGTCTACACTTAATGTAAACCCCACCAACCCAATATGGCTGTGTATGAGGATGTTTTGATGAACTGTGGTTGTTGCAGAATATGTGCTCTGGTTTATAAAGATATGATTTCTGGTTAATACGGAGATTAGCTTGTGGCTGCAGTAATGGGATGCCCAGGCCTCCTGTGCCCTCGGTTGGCACCCAACTGGCACCACTGGCCTGGCACCGAAGGAACAGCTGGGACCAGTCCAGACACACTCAGAGACTAGGGTCCGGATAATTACTGCTCTGTTCTGGTGGGTAGGCGGGGGATGGCACACACACACACACACACACACACACACACACACACACACACACACACACACACACACACACACACACACACACACACACACACACTGAGCCATTTTATCTCTCGCAAACGTAAACACGCTCGTGCATATATGCACCACACCCACATATCCACTCATAAACATAAAGATGCACACTCATTCCATTACTCATACCCTCACCACCTCAAAAAGCACATTCACTTTTCAGCTTCAACTTCCCTATTGTGGAAAACAAAACTATTAGTCACCACAAACACATTTCCACAAACCAACATGTCATGGGACAATGCACCTCAATTTTGCTGATATCCTCTTTGTTGGAAAGAACCTACTTTATTTCTCTGGTGTATGTGTGTGTGTGTGTGTGTGTACACTCCTGCCCTACAGTAACCCCTCCTGCTCCTTGTGTTCCAAACATGACTCGTTGACTCAGCTAACTTCCTCTCATCTCCTCTTCTTTACTCCACAACTGCAAATCCCATCTTGTTATTGCAATGTTTTCTGGCCCAGTCTCCACCTACTGTACTTTACACCTCTACACCTCTGTTCCTGCTTTACAGGAGAATACATTGCATCAGCAACTGTGTTGACAGTAACAACCTTTCAGCCCCACTATATGGGCCCTCACAGCAACAATATTACCACCTATTAGTTTGCTATCTAGCTGACCCTACTGCTTGAGGTAGTGGTGGTGGATGGTTATCTAGTCTAGTCTTGGTCAGCCTCTGTCTGGGGTACAGCAGATCTTTCTCTCTTTCGCTCTTCAGTTTTCATCGTTTCTCCCCTTTTCTCTCGTTCCCTCTCTCCGACTCTCCGACTCTCCTCTTGAACCTTCTTTCTCTCTCTATTTTTCTCTCCCATTCTCTTTCATGCGCTCACACGCACACACACACACACAATATCTCTCCCCCTCTCTCTCAGCACCCCCCCCTCGCTCTCTGTCTCTCTCTCTGTCTCTCTCTCTCTCTCTCGCTCTCTCCGTCTCTCACTCTCTGTCTCTTTCTTTCTCTCTCTGTCTCTCTCTCGGTCTCTCGCTTTCTCTCTCGGTCTCTCTCTCTGTCTCGGTCTCTCTCTCTCTCTCTCACTCTCTCGCTCTCACACAAACTCTCATGTCGTCCCTGACCCTGTTTCAAGGAGACCCCCTAGCAGCTGAACAAATGGAGAGAGGCAGAGGGACCGAGACTCTGAGGGAGCGCCATCTGCCATTGGCCTTATAAGGGTTACTAGTTAGGGGTACAGTTGTTTGGGACAGCCAGCTAGCCAGGCTAATCTGTGACCAAGCGTGACCGTGTGAGGAACCAGAGCCATGGGGATGGAAATGGTGGGCGTGTGTGTGTTTATGATATGAGTGTGTGACGTGTGTGCTTGTGCATGTGTGTGTGTGTGTTCTCTTTCCTTCTCTTATCAGTGTACTCTATCAGTCTGCCCTAGGATAATCTGATTCCCCTCTTCCTACCTCCCTCCTCTCCATCCTTCTATCCCTCCCGCCTCTCCATCCTTCTATCCCTCCCGCCTCTCCATCTCTCTATCCCTCCCTCCCCTCCATCCCTCTATCCCTCCCCTCCATCCATCTATTCATCCATCCCTCTATTCCCCCATCCCTCTATCTCTCCCTCCCCTCTATTCCTCTACCCCCTCCATCCCTCTTTTCCTCCCTCCTCTCCATCCCTCTATTCCTCCACCCCCTCCATCCCTCTTTTCCTCCCTCCTCTCCATCCCTCTATTCCTCTCCTCCATCCCTCTTTTCCTCCCTCCCCTCCATCCCTCTATTCCTCCACACCCCCTCCATCCCACTTTTCCTTCCTCCTCTCCATCCCTCTATCCCTCCCTTCCTCTATTCCTCCATCCCTCTATTCCTCCCTCCCCTCCATCCCTCCATCCCTCTATCCCTCCCCTCTATCCCTCCCCCCATCTCTCCCTCCCTCCCTCTATTCCTCCCTCCCTTCATCCATCCCTCCCATCCTCTCCTCATCCCTCTATCCCTTCCCTCCATCCCTCTATCCCTCCTTTCCATCCCTCTAGCCCTCCCTGCCCTCATCCCTCTATCCCTCCCTCCCCTCATCCCTCTATCACTCACTCCCCTCCATCCCTCTAGCCCTCCATCCTTCCCTCCCCTCCCTCCAGGGAAAGGTATTGATCCCCCCCATCCAGGATGCCTGTGCAGAAATGTGATGTGAGGATAACAGGTCTAATGGTATTATTCAGGAGCCACCTAGGCCCCTCTGCCCACCACACACACACACACACACACACACACACACACACACACACACTAACCACATCCACACTACTGAGACTGACTTTTAGTTGTTTTGTGTTGAGTGAGTCTAACTCGGGGTGTCACTAAGCATGTGGATGTTAGAGCACGGCGTGTGTTAATCTTCATATGAATATTGATACAGGTCAGGTTAATTGTATGTTAGTGGCAGATTGTGTCCGTGAGTTGTGAGTGAGTGCACATGTGGCCAGACAGGCTGCAGACTGTGAGAGTGGTGTGTAATAGCATCAGTGTCTGGTGTTTTCCCGTTAGAGTTTTAGTCTGCTCTGAGTGTGGGCTGTATCATGTTCACACACACACACACACACAGACACAGGCGCACACACACACACAGTATTCTCTTACAACGAGTCAGGCCCGGGAACATCACCACACCACAGATGGCTGCATTGCAATCCCCAAAGCCAATTGGAGTGAGGGGAGAATGTGTGTGTGTGTGTGTGTGTGTGTGTGTGTGTGCTTGCATCTGTCCGTGTGTGTGTTTGAATGCTCCTTGGTGCTCTGTACTCTTTATGGATGGCACACACACAAACACATTCCTAATGGATCTCAACCTGCCAGTCACTCAACACACACTGACGTACCTGCTGACACCACAACCTGACACCACACACTGACACCACACACTGACACCACACACTGACAGCACACGGTGACAACACAACCTGACACATACACTGACACAATTTGACACACACACTGACACATACACTGACACCAAACGGTGACACCACAACCTGACACCACTTACTGACACACACACTGACACACACACTGACACTGACCCCACAACCTGACACACCCACACACTGACAGCACACACTGACACACACACACACACACACACACACAGTTACACACATGGTGACATATACACGGACAGACACACTGACACACACACACACACACACACACACACACACACACACACACACACACACACACAGTTACACACACGGTGACATATACACGGACAGACACACTGACAGACACACTGACACTGACACAGACACTGACACCACAACCTGACACAGACACAGACACTGACACACACACTGACACACACACTGACACACACGGTGACACCACAACCTGCCACACACACTGACACACACATGGACACTGACACCACAGCCTGACACCACAACCTGACACAGACACTGACACACACAGTGACACTGACACACACATACACTGACTCCACAACCGCACACACACAACACTGACACCACAACCGGACACGCGCACACAGTGACACCGCAACCTAACACTGATACACAGTGACACCACAACCGACACCACATCCTGACACACACACGGATACACACACGGATACACACACTGACACAAACACTGACACAGAGTGACACCACAACCTGACACACGCTGACACCACCTACTGACACCATACACTAACACCACCTACTGACACCACACATCCGTAAAGCCCAGGGGGCAGACTTCACAAGACTCTTTCTCTCAAGTGAGGAGGAAGAGGAGGATGATGATGAATGCTTTGATCAGAGTAGATTGGTGGGCCACGATCCAACATTGCTATTATTCACATTCCCTCTCCCACCAGTGGCGGGGGCGACGGCGTATCACACACACACATGCATCACGTACATTCACACCCACACACGTCCATCGCGGTCACACACAAACACATGCATCACGTACATTCACACCCAGACACGTCTATCGCGGTCACACACACACACATGCATCACGTACATTCACACCCAGACACGTCCATCGCGGTCACACACACACACACACACATGCATCACGTCACATTTCACACCCAGACACGTCCATCGCGGTCACACACACACACACACATGCATCACGTACATTCACACCCAGACACGTCCATCGCGGTCACACACCTACATGCATCACGTACATTCACACCCAGACACGTCCATCGCGGTCACATACCTACATGCATCACGTACATTCACACCCAGACACGTCCATCGCGGTCACACACACACTTACATGCATCACGTACATTCACACCCAGACACGTCCATCGCGGTCACACACACACATGCATCACGTACATTCACACCCAGACACGTCCATCGCGGTCACACACCTACATGCATCACGTACATTCACACCCAGACACGTCCATCGCGACACGTCACACACACACACACATGCATCACGTACATTCACACCCAGACACGTCCATCGCGGTCACACACACACACATGCATCACGTACATTCACACCCAGACACGTCCATCGCGGTGACATACACACCTACATGCATCACATACATTCACACCCAGACACGTCCATCGCGGTCACATACACTACATGCATCACGTACATTCACACCCAGACACGTCCATCGCGGTCACACACACACACACATGCATCACGCATTCACACCCAGACACGTCCATCGCGGTCACACACACACACATGCATCACGTACATTCACACCCAGACACGTCCATCGCGGTCACACACCTACATGCATCACGTACATTCACACCCAGACACGTCCATCGCGGTCACACACACACACACATGCATCACGTACATTCACACCCAGACACGTCCATCGCGGTCACACACACACACACACACATGCATCACGTACATTCACACCCAGACACGTCCATCGCGGTCACACACACACACATGCATCACGTACATTCACACCCAGACACGTCCATCGCGGTCACACACACACACATGCATCACGTACATTCACACCCAGACACGTCCATCGCGGTCACACACAAACACATGCATCACGTACATTCACACCCAGACACGTCCATCGCGGTCACACACACACACACACATGCATCACGTACATTCCCACCCAGACACGTCCATCGCGGTCACACACACACACATGCATCACGTACATTCACACCCAGACACGTCCATTGCGGTCACACAAACACACACATGCATCACGTACATTCACACCCAGACACGTCCATCGCGGTCACACACACACACATGCATCACGTACATTCACACCCAGACACGTCCATCGCGGTCACACACACATGACATGCATCACGTACATTCACACCCAGACACGTCCATCGCGGTCACACACACACACACATGCATCACGTACATTCACACCCAGACACGTCCATCGCGGTCACACACACACACATGCATCACGTACATTCACACCCAGACACGTCCATCGCGGTCACACACATACACATGCATCACGTACATTCACACCCAGACACGTCCATCGCGGTCACACACACACACATGCATCACGTACATTCACACCCAGACACGTCCATCGCGGTCACACACACACACATGCATCACGCACATTCACACCCAGACACGTCCATCGCGGTCACACACACATACATGCATCACGTACATTCACACCCAGACACGTCCATCGCGGTCACACACACACACATGCATCACGTACATTCACACCCAGACACGTCCATCGCGGTCACACACACACACATGCATCACGTACATTCACACCCAGACACGTCCATTGCGGTCACACACACACACATGCATCACGTACATTCACACCCAGACACGTCCATCGTGGTCACACACACACACATGCATCACGTACATTCACACCCAGACACGTCCATCGCGGTCACACACCTCAGGCATTTCCAATCCTCTTCCTTCCCCATATCCCTACGGAAAGAATTTTCCAGAGACAAAGTCATTTTCACTGTGACAATCTGTGTGTGTGACGGGGCTCGTGGTCAGGCAGCGGATTTTGTTGTGTTAGAATGTGTGTGTGTGTGTGTGTGAGCGATATGGCTGCTCTTTTAGTCATTGACTAAGCTGGGATTAGGTTTGGGTGACTTTCTTGGCTCTGGGCCCTCTGGTGGTCTTCAATAGACTACAGGAGAGAGACAGACTGATTTACTATGGACTTAAACCCACCCCAGTGGAAGTGAACGTGTTTGAGTGGGTTGGGGTGTTTTAGTAGTGTGTGTGTGTGTATGTGTATGTGTATGTGTGCGTGTGTATGTGTGTGTGCTCAAGTGTGTGTGTGTGTGTGTGTGTGTGTGTGTGTGTGTGTGTGTGTGTGTGTGTGTGTGTGTGTGTGTGTGTGTGTGTGTGTGTGTGTGTGTGTGTGTGTGTGTGTGTGTGTGTGTGTGTGTCAATGTGTAAGTTGAGTGGGTTGGTGTGTTTCAGTTTTAAGTGTGTGTCAGAAGTGTTGCTATTGAGGACAGTGGGTATGCAGAGTGGATTAAATGACCTCAGTCTTTGTTGATACGTGTGTTTGATGGACCACTAATCTAGGATTACTGTGTATTAGTCTGTTTCAGGCTGAGTACAGTGAATTAGTTTATCGCTTTGTTGGTTTTAGTGTGTCAATCGCAAACCTCTCAGATGAGTTCGATCTTTCACCGTGTTATGACTATTTATTGATGTATCTTCAGATCATCAGTTATAGGCCTTTGTGTAAAAGTAACTATCCGTTTACCTCTAAGAAGTAAACAACAGGAACAGGAAAGGCCGATGGAGCATCTAGAATGATGATCTCACCAACCATCAACACTACCAGGCTCATGTTACTGTTAGACATATACATTCCATGTGCTGAACTGTGACTCTCTCACTACCTTGGCTGGATGTGTACATGTGTACTTCTAGTGTGAGTAACTTAGTAGTGTGAGTAGTTTGGTTTCAGTCTTTCCTAGTTTTAATACTGCTTTTGGTACTTGTCTTTAAAAGGGTTTTTCTTTACGAGATACAGCTGAAGCACAATGTCTAAATAACATAAATGTTGACCCCATCCTCATATGAATTCAGAGGGTTTTAGAGACAAATGGAAAAAGAGGCAGGAAAACCATCTGAAGTCTTGATGAATCCCCTTGTATTCAGTGAATATTGCATTGGCCTGATCTGTTGAATAGAGAGAGAAACAGGTCTTCAGTCTTGATAATCCCCTATGTAGTGATGTCTGCAGTTGTGTAGATTTGACCTGTTGTGGATGCTGACGTCAATCACTAGGTAATGATATCATTTTGCTGATTGTCTATTTGTTAAAGAATGTAAGATGCGTAGTAGCTGATTGGGTCCTATTGTGGAGGGCTTTTGGAAAGGTCTTTAAATCCTAGGTGATGCATGCACAGGTGTGCGCAATCACAAACACACAAACAACCACGGACACCCACAACCACAGACACTCACACACACACAAACACAGCTATAGGTCAAAGGTTAAGACAGATTGAAGACGGGTTTCTATTTCCGATGATCCTCTAAGGCCCCAGACCTGAAGAACCATCCAATGAGAATCATATTTGCTTGATTGACTTACATTCACTAGCTATCACTAGCTTATACAGTGCTTTCGGGAAGTATTCAGACCCCTTGACTTTTTCCACATTTTGTTACGTTACAGCCTTACTCTAAAATGGATTGAATTGTTTGTTTTTTCATCAACAATCTACACACAATACCCCATAATGACAAAGCAAAAACAGGTTTTTAGGAATGTTTGCTAATTTATAAAAAATAAAAACCTGAAATATGACATTTACTCAGTATTCAGACCCTTTACTCAGTTGAAGCACCATTGGCAGTGATTATAGCCTTGAGTCTTCTTGGGTAGGACACTACAAGCTTGGCACACCTGTATTTGGGGAGTTTCTCCCGTTCTTCTCTGCAGATCCTCTCAACCTCTGTCAGGTTGGATGGGGAATGTTGCTGAACAACTCTTTTCAGGTGTCTCCAGCGACGTTCAATCTGGTTCATGTCCGGACTCTGGCTGGTCCACTCAAGGACATCATTTCTTTACCTACCTATTGTTCACCTAATACCTTTTTTGCACTATTGGTTAGAGCCTGTAAGTAAGCATTACACTGTAAGGTCTACACCTGTTGTATTTGGCGCACATGAAAAATAAACAAAGCACCCCCACAACATGATGCTGCCACCCCTGTGCTTCACGGTTGGGATGGTGTTCTTTGGCTTTCCTCCAGCATCTTCACAAGGTCCTTTGCTGTTGTTCTGGGATTGATGTGCACTTTTCACACCAAAGTACATTCATCTCTAGGAGACTGAACTTGTCTTCTACCTGAGCAGTATGACGGCTGCGTGGTCCCATGGTGTTTATACTTGCGTACTATTGTCTGTACAGATGAACGTGGTACCTTCAGGTGTTTGGAAATTGCTCCCAAGGATGAACCATGCTTGACAATTTTTTCTGAGGTCTTGGCAGATTTCTTTTGATTTTCCCATGATGTCAAGCAAAGAGGCACTGAGTTTGAAGGTAGGCCTTGAAATACATCCACAGGTACACCTCCAATGGACTCAAATTATGTCAATTAGCCTATCAGAAGCTTCTAAAGAACTGACATCATTTTATGGAATTTTCCTAGCTGTTTAAATGCACAGTCAACTTAGTGTATGTTAGCTTCTGACCCACTGGAATTGTGATACAGTGAATTATAAGTGAAATAATCTGTCTGTAAACAATTTTTGGAAAAATGACTTGTGTCATGCACAAGGTAGATGTCCTAACTGACTTACCAAAACTATAGTTTGTTAACAAGAAATGTTTGGAGTGGTTGAAAAATGAGTTTTAATGACTCCAACCTAAGTGTAAGTAAACTTCCGACTTCAACTGTATATAGAAAGGTGTGTGCCTTTCCAAATCATGTCCAATCAATTGAATTTACCACAGGTGGACTGCAATCAAGTTGTGTAAACTTGTCAAGGATGATCAATGGAAACAAGATGCATCTGAGCTCAATTTCAAGTCTCATAGCAACAGGTCTGAACACTTACGTAATGAAGGTATTTCTGTTTGTTTTTTTAATACATTTGCAAAAAATTCTACAAAACTTTTTAGAATATTTTTTTTTAGAATAAGGCTATAACCTATCAAAATGTGTAAAAAGTCCAGATGTCTGAATACTTTCCAATTGCACTGTACATCACTGGTCTGTGTCTGTGTACAATGTATACAATCAGAAAATAAGAGTAACATAACGCACACACACCCCTACAAAATAACACACTGTGCATTTACACACATCTCTCTCTCTCTCTCTCTCTCTCTCTCTCTCTCACGCACGCACGCACGCCAGAAGCAGGTCATGATGAGGTTAGTCCTTTGCATAGTGTAATATATTCCAGAGCCATGCATTATGCATTATGTTCCTTATTGTTTTGCATCGATGCAGCATGCTGCCACCCATCTAGATGGGCTCTGTAATCACTTAATACACAACCGTCCAGTGATTAACATCATTAAGATACAGGAGATAAATAATTATGCAGAATGATAATTAAAACTCCACATTAGGATGGGGGAAGTGTGTGTGTGTGTGACTAGATTTTGCAACTAGCTCTCACGGTCTCATGCCAAAATTAGACGTTCATCCATGTTTCTCAAACGTTTCGGTTTCCACGTCATCTCCCGATGTCCTTAAGACATGGATGGACGTCGAATACGGACTTGTATCACGGGTGACTTGGCAGAGATTTTGTGTGGGAGTGTTCGCTTCCTCTCTTTCTGTCTTTATCTGCATCTACGCAAATTGGTATTTGGTATTTTATTAGGATCCCCATCAGCTATTGCAAAAGCAGCAGCTACTCTTCCTGGGGTCCACAGATCACAACCTCAGAGTGTGGTAACATACTCACACACAAACATAGACACACACAATCTTCTTCACCATACCACATTTTGGCAAGGCATTCTCTGAGTGATTGCTCGTGTTGTCTCTTTGGGGTTTTGCCACACTCGAGAAAACAAGAGAGATGGACCTGAGAGAGCAAGACTGATGGAGAGCAGAAGAGAGGGAGTGAGAACCACCGATAGAGAGGGGAAAAGGAGAAATAATCTTAACACAGTGTTGCAATATGTCGACATCGTCCCCTAGCAGTCCCTAATACTATCAATGCTTTAGAGAGCCAAACTCAGGTGTTGAGCCTGTGTGTCATCATATCTGTTGCCACAGCGGGATTTTTGTTTCCCCAGCCTCATGCTATTAGACACTCTATCTCTCTTCTACACTTTCATCTCTCTCCTGGCACTTTCCTCCCCACTCTCCTCTCTACTTTCTTCCCTAATTTCCTCTCTAATTTCCTCCCTACTTTCCTCCCTAATTTCCACAAGAAGTGTATAGGCGTGACAAAATTCCCGAGAGCGAAAGAACTTTGTCTCAAAAACAAGTTCCACCATAGCTGTCAGCATAGACGGCTATTCCACCCCTGTTCCCTTTTTTGATTATGTAATATTGCTTGATTTTTGACTGCCTCTCAGTAGGTGTGTACAATTTATTGGATTGTCTTTGTACCTTTCCACTTAAAGTCCCTGCTGTCCCATCTCAAGCCTGAGTTGCTGTACGGTTAACGAGGTGTGTATCAGGGCTAGGTGATGTCAGGGATTACGCCGGGGTTTAGGTTCAGATAGCATTAGTGAAACACAAGTCCCATGTCTCCTGAGATTTCGCTTTTTTTCTGCTCTCTCTCTCTCTCCCACCCGCTTCAATTTGACGTGATCTGCAGAGCTGTACGTGTCCTGTGTGTCTGTGTGTGTGTCAATCCCAAGGTGTGTGTATGCATATCTAGTGCTGTGCGTAACCATGCGTGGGCATGTGCTTGCGTGAGTGAGTGAGTGAGTGAGTGTGTGCGTGTGTGTGTGTGTGTTCAGTTCGGAGAGAGGGCATCTAGCATAGAGTATCGAGCAGCAGCAGTATAACCCTGTTCTCTTTTATTAGAGAGCAACGGGAAGAGGAATAATGAGAAAAAGGAAGGTGGAATAGAGGAGGGGAGGAATGAGTGAGAGCAGCTTAGAGAGGGAGGTCTGTGACCTGGAAACACCTGCTCTGCTTCCCAAAATGTCACCCTGTGTAGTCCATTACTTTTGAGGCTGTCCATAGCAGATTTATATCATACTCTGTTGTTCACAGAATATCCTTGCAACATGTCGTTAAATATATGTATTATGTTATTCGTATGCTTTATGAGCAGTGAATGTATTGGCCTTCAAGGAGTCGAAACCTTGTAATATTATGCACAATTGCAAATCACAGAAGAAAGTTAATAAGATTCAAGAGAACTCTAACACTTTTATTTAACAAACCACTCTCCCTCCTCTCTCTGTAGGTGATGTGGTGGACATTTACCAGCGGGAGTTTTTGGCCCTGAGAGAGCGTCTGCACTCTGCCGAGCAGGAGAACCTGAAGCGATCCAAGGAGCTCAACCTGGTGCTGGACGAGATCAAGAGGGCCATCGCTGAAAAGCAGGCCCTTAGGGACATCAATCGCACCTGGGCCAGCCTATCTGGTAAGAGGAGAAACTCATTTGAACCAGTCAGAAGCAGTAAGAGTTAATCAGAACCAGTCAAAACCAGCCAGCGCTATTCAGAACCAGTTGGAGGTAGTCAGAGCTTGTCAGAACCAGTCCGAACAAATCAGATTTTTACATTTTGACCCCATTCCGACCCCTGTGTGTTTGTGCGTGCATTCGTGTGTATAAAAAAAAATTGTGTGTGTGCGCTCCGCGTCTGTGTGCGTGCATTCGTCCGTGTGTGTGGTGTGTGCATGTATTCGTTGTGTGATAGATGAGACCAAGCTGAAGCTGTGGAACGTGACGACCAGTAAGAATGTGCTCCAGCTGCCCAGTATCTTCCATCACCTGCCCCATCTCCTTGCGAAGGAGAGCAGCCTGCAGCCTGCTGTGCACGTGGGCCAGGGACGCACCGGGGGTCAGTACACACACATACACGTTCATCCCCCATCCTTTCCTAGTTCCACCTCTTCCCACCCTTCCTCTGACAACAGTACCAGTGTGCTCTGTCCTGCATTGGTTATTTCTCCTTTCATCACCTCCCTCTCTGGCTCTCTGTCCAGCATTGGTTATTTCTCCCTTCATCACCTCCCTCTCTGGCTCTCTGCCCCACTGTGGCTGTACCAGTAGCCCAGTTAGACTTCCCCCTCCCTGGAGAGCGAGCCTCCTAACCCCCCACCCTCCACCCCACCCCATAAACCTCCACTCCCCTGGAGAGGCCGTCCAAACTCTCCAGACAGCCAGCTAGACTCTCAAAGGGGCCAATTGTGTGTGTGTGTGTGTGTGTGTGTGTGTGTGTGTGTGTGTGTGTGTGTGTGTGTGTGTGTGTGTGTGTGTGTGTGTGTGTGTGTGTGTGTGTGTGTGTGTGTGTGTGTGTGTGTGTGTGTGTGTGTGATTTACGTTTAGGCCACCAAACCCACGTCCATGAGGGTACCTTGTAGAGCGCGAGCCAGGACTTTACCGCTAGCTCCCCTCTAGTAATTGCAGTACGTTTTATGGGCGTAATAAATGGAAAAGACGGCCACTAGGGTCTACTTATGTTAGCTCACAATGGGAGAGGAGGGGAGGAAGAGTACAGGGTTGTAGAATCAACTGTTGCTGCACAAACATGGCTATTGATTTGGACTTCCTCCCTAAGAGAATGGGAAGTTGGTAAAAAATACCTGAATTGTAGTTCGCCTTGACTATTTATTATTCTCTTGCATTTGATCAGTCATTGCAGGGCATTGTTATTTTTCTTGTGCAGAATGTGTTGACAACATTGTACTATTGTACTATTGTGCTTGTAAGTCCTTCAACTACTCTCCCCTACCCATACTCCCTCCAGCCATATTCTCATTTCTCTCTCTCCTCGTCTAGTTAGCTTTCTTTCTCACCCTCTCTTCTTCCCCCTCTCTTCAGAAAACAAGTGTTGTTGTGAAATATATACTGACTGGCTCATTCCACCCAATCTAGCACATCATTGGTTCCTTCCCTCCCTGTACTGATTGTGATCGGTCTGTGTGTGTGTCTGTCACAGTGTCGATCGTGATGGGCGTGCCCAGTGTGAAGAGGGAGGTCCACTCGTACCTGACGGACACCCTCAGCTCTCTGATGACAGAGCTCAGTGCGGCAGAGAAGGAGGACTGTGTCATTGTGGTCTTCATAGCTGAGGTGAGATAAAACCAGACATGTTTGTGTTCTGCTATGACGTCTCTGCCCTCTGTAGTCCCTTCACAAGCTTTTGATGTTATTCAGTGAACTCTGTCTGTCTGTGTGTGTGTGTGTGTGTGTGTGTGTGTGTGTGTGTGTGTGTGTGTGTGTGTGTGTGTGTGTGTGTGTGTGTGTGTGTGAGTGAGTGGTGAGTGAGTGAGTGAGTGAGTGAGTGAGTGAGTGAGTGAGTGAGTGAGTGAGTGAGTGAGTGAGTGAGTGAGTGAGTGAGTGAGTGAGTGAGTGAGTGAGTGAGTGAGTGAGTGAGTGAGTGAGTGAGTGAGTGAGTGAGTGAGTGAGTGAGTGAGTGAGAGAGAGAGAGAGAGAAGTTGACAGAAAAAAGCTGAAACACCCGACTGTTTTCATCTCTCCAAGAGGCTGGCGTGTGCTATATTAGGCTCCGTACAACACCAGACCTCCCCCCACCTCCTTCCTCAGGTGTTTCCACATGTATTTATTAAGGATCCCCATTAGCTCCTCTTCCTGGGGTCCAGCAAAATAAAGGCAGTTATACAATTTGAGAAACATTACAATACACAACTGATTTCACAACAGATAAAGTGTGTGCCCTCATGTCCCTACTCCACTACCTCATAACTGCAACACAAATCCATGTGTACGTGTGTGTATTGTGCGTATGTTATCTTGTGCCAGACAGCTCGGTGTGCCAGACAGCTCGGTGCGTTCAACATGTCAATACTTCCCACAAATGCAAGTAGTGATGAAGTCAATCTCTTCTACACTGTGAAACAGGAGAGAATGACATGCTTATTATTCATGTTAGCATATTATTCATTTCTGTGTACAATCATGGCCAAAAGTTTTGAGAATGACACAAATATTAATTTCCATGAAGTTTGCTGCTTCAGTGTCTTTAGATATTTTTGTCAGATGTTACTATAGAATACTGAAGTATAATTACAAGCATTTCATAAGTGTCAAAGGCTTTTATTGACAATTACATGAAGTTGATGCAAAGAGTCAAGATTTGCAGTGTTGACCCTTCTTTTTCAAGACCTCTGCAATCCACCCTGGCATGCTGTCAATTAACTTCTGGGCCACTGATTGCAGCCCATTCTTGCATAATCAATGCTTGGAGTTTGTCAGAATTTGTGGGGTTTTGTTTGTCCACCCGCCTCTTGAGGATTGACCACAAGTTCTCAATGGGATTAAGATCTGGGGAGTTTCCTGGCCATGGACCCAAAATATCAATGTTTTGTTCCCCATGCCACTTAGTTATCACTTTTGCCTTATGGCAAGGTGCTCCACCATGCTGGAAAAGGCATTGTTCGTCACCAAACTGTTTCTGGATGGTTGGGAGAAGTTGCTCTCGCAGGATGTGTTGGTACCATTCTTTATTCATGGCTGTGTTCTTCGGAAAAATTGTGAGTGAGCCCACTCCCTTGGCTGAGAAGCAACCCCACACATGAATGGTCTCAGGATGCTTTACTGTTGGCATGACACAGGACTGATGGTAGCGCTCACCTTGTTTTCTCCGGACAAGCTTTTTTCCTGATGCCCCAAACAATCGGAAAGGGGATTCATCAGAGAAAATGACTTTACCCCTGTCCTCATCAGTCCAATCCCTGTACCTTTTGCAGAATATCAGTCTGTTCCTGATGTTTTTCCTGGAGAGAAGTGGCTTCTTTGCTGCCCTTATTGACACCAGGCCATCCTCCAAAAGTCTTTGCCTCACTGTGCGTGCAGATGCACTCACACCTGCACTCTGCCAATCCTGAGCAAGCTCTGTACTGGTGGTGCCCCGATCCCGCAGCTGAATCAACTTTAGGAGACGGTTCTGGCGCTTGCTGGACTTTCTTGGGCGCCCTGAATCTTTCTTCAAAACAATCGAACCGCTCTCCTTGAAGTTCTTGATGATCCGATAAATGGTTGATTTAGGTGCAATCTTACTGGCAGCAATATCCTTGCCTGTGAAGCCCTTTTTGTGCAAAGCAATGATGACGGTACATGTTTCCTTGCAGGTAACCATGGTTGACAGATGAAGAACAATGATTCCAAGCACCACCCTCCTTTTGAAGCTTCCAGTTAGTTAATCGAACTCAAACAGCATGACAGAGTGATCTCCGGCCTTGTCCTCGTCAACACTCACACCTGTGTTAACGAGAGAATCACTGACATGATGTCAGCTGGTCCTTTTTTGGCAGGGCTGAAATGCAGTGGGAATGTTTTTGGGGGATTCAGTTCCTTTGCATGGCAAAGAGGGACTTTGCAATGAATTACAATTCATCTGATCACTCTTCATAACATTCTGGAGTATATGCAAATTGCCATCATACAAACTGAGGCATTAACTGAAAATTAATATTTGTGTCATTCTCAAAACTTTTGGCCACAGCCATGCTGCCCTGTTCTGAGCCAATTGCAATTTTCCTAAGTCCCTCTTTGTTGCACCTGACCACACGACTGAACAATAGTCCAGGTGTGACAAAACTAGGGCCTGTAGGACCTGCCTTGTTGATAGTGCTGTTACAAAGGCAGAGCAGCAATTTGTTATGGACAAACTTCTCCCCTTCTTAGCTTCTGTTGTATCAATATGTGTCAAGTGCAGCGTCTGGTTGCACCTCATTACACACCAGACCATTCAAATATTCAGCAAATATTCAACAACATAGGAATCACTACAAGACGTATTGTATGACCTCTTATACACTATATTAGGCCCAGCCTTTGGAACTTTGGTTTTCCTAGATTTGGCTACTGTATTGTGATCACTACATCCAATGGATTTGGATACTGCTTTAAAGCAAATTTCTGCAGCATTAGTAAAAATGTGGTTGATGATTTAATTCCTAAGTTGTTTGTAACTACCCTGGTAGGTTGACTGATAACCTGAACCAGGTTTCAGGCACTAGTTACAGTTTGAAGCTTTCTCTTGAGTTGGCAGCCTGATGAAAGCCGGTCAATATTTAAATCACCCAAAAAATATAATTCTCTGTTAACATCACTTGGTGGTCTATAGCATCTTCCCACCAGAATGGGCTTTAGGTGAGGCCGATGAACCTGTAGCTATATTACTTCAACATTATTTAACATGAGATCCTCTCTAGGCTTTACAGGAATGTGGTTCTGAATATAAACGACCACCTTTGGCATTTCTGTCCTTCTGTAGATCTTATAACCATGTATTGCTACTACTGTATCATCAAAGGTGTTATCTAAGTGAGTTTCAGAGATTGTCAGAATAGGAATATCATCTGTTACTAGCAAACTACTCATTTCATGAACCTTGTTTCTTAAACTGCATATGTTAACGTATGCTATTTGTAGCACTTTTCTGGGATGCTTAGTTGTTTTTATTGCTTTACTGGGAAGGTAGACATGCTCATGTTATTTATTGTTAGTGCAGGGTGAGCTGTACACAGTGGACTTCCTACTAGGGCACACCGCCTCAGTGCTAACAGTATCACTCTGGTTCATAAAATCAAATAAAATGTATTTGTCACATACACATGGTTAGCAGATGTTAATGCAAGTGTAGCGAAATGCCTGTGCTTCTAGTTCCGGCCATGCAGTAATATCTAACAAGTAATACAGTGCCTTGCGAAAGTATTCGGCCCCCTTGAACTTTGCGACCTTTTGCCACATTTCAGGCTTCAAACATAAAGATATAAAACTGTATTTTTTTGTGAAGAATCAATAACAAGTGGGACACAATCATGAAGTGGAACGACATTTATTGGATATTTCAAACTTTTTTAACAAATCAAAAACTGAAAAAATGGTCGTTGATGATCTTTTTGGCCTTCCTGTGACATCGGGTGGTGTAGGTGTCCTGGAGGGCAGGTAGTTTGCACCCGGTGATGCGTTGTGCAGACCTCACTACCCTCTGGAGAGCCTTCCGGTTATGGGTGGAGCAACTGCCGTACCAGGCGGTGATACAGCCCGGCAGGATGCTCTCGATTGTGCATCTGTAGAAGTTTGTGAGTGTTTTTGGTGACAAGCCAAATTTCTTCAGCCTCCTGAGGTTGAAGAGGCGCTGCTGCACCTTCTTTACCATGCTGTCTGTGTGGGTGGACCATTTCAGTTTGTCCGTGATGTGTACGCCAAGGAACTTAAAACTCTCCACCCTCTCCACTACTGTCCCGTCAATGTAGATAGGGGGCTGCTCCCTCTGTTGTTTCCTGAAGTCCACGATCATCTCCTTTGTTTGACATTGAGTGTGAGGTTATTTTCCTAACACCACACTACGAGGGCCCTCGCCTCCTCCCTGTAGGCCGTCTCAACATTGTTGGTAATCAAGCCTACCACTGTAGTGTCGTCTGCAAACTTGATGATTGAGTTGGAGGCGTGCATGGCCACGCAGTCGTGGGTGAACAGGAGAGGGCTAAGAACGCACCCTTGTGGGGACCCAGTGTTGAAGATTAGCTGGGTGGAGATGTTGTTACCTACCCTCACCACCTGGGGGCAGCCCATCAAAGTCCAGGACCCAGTTGCACAGGGCGGGGTCAAGACCCAGGGTCTCGAGCTTGATGATGAGTTTGGAGGGTACTATGGTGTTAAATGCTGAGCTGTAATCGATGAACAGCATTCTTACATAGGTATTCCTCTTGTCCAGATGGATTAGGGCAGTGTGCAGTGTGATGGCGATTGCATCGTCTGTGGCCCTATTGGGGCGGTAAGCAAATTGGAGTGGGTCTAGGGTGTCAGGTAGGGTGGAGGTGATATGGTCCTTGACTAGTCTCTCAAAGTACTTCATGATGACGGACGTGAGTGCTACAGGGCGGTAGTCATTTAGCTCAGTTACCTTAGCTTTCTTGGGACAGGAACAATGGTGGCAGACTGGGATAAGGATTGATTGAATATGTCTGTAAACACACCAGCCAGCTGGTCTGCGCATGCTCTGAGGACGCGGCCAGGGATGCCGTCTGGGCCTGCAGCCTTGCGAGGGTTAACACGTTTAAATGTTTTACTCACATTGGCTACAGTGAAGGAGAGCCCGCAGGTTTTGGTAGCGGGCCTTGTCAGTGGCATTGTATTGTCTTCAAAGCGAGCAAAAAAGTTGTTTAGTCTGTCTGGGAGCAGGACATCGTGGTCCGCGACAGTGCTGGTTTTTCTTTTGGAGTCCGTGATTGACTGTAGACCCTGCCACATTCCTGGGAGGAGATCCCCCCAGTGTTGAGGATCTCCTCCCCGCTGATCCTCAACACTGGGGCCCCACAAGGGTGCGTTCTGAGCCCTCTCCTGTACTCCCTGTTCACCCACGACTGCGTGGCCACGCACGCCTCCAACTCAATCATCAAGTTTGCGGACGACACAACAGTGGTAGACTTGATTACCAACAACGACGAGACGGCCTACAGGGAGGAGGTGAGGGCCCTCGGAGTGTGGTGTCAGGAAAATAACCTCACACTCAACGTCAACAAAACTAAGGAGATGATTGTGGACTTCAGGAAACAGCAGAGGGAACACCCCCCTATCCACATCGATGGAACAGTAGTAGAGAGGGTAGCAAGTTTTAAGTTCCTCGGCATACACATCACAGACAAACTGAATTGGTCCACTCACACAGACAGCATCGTGAAGAAGGCGCAGCAGCGCCTCTTCAACCTCAGGAGGCTGAAGAAATTCGGCTTGTCACCAAAAGCACTCACAAACTTCTACAGATGCACAATCGAGAGCATCCTGGTGGGCTGTATCACCGCCTGGTACGGCAACTGCTCCGCCCTCAACTGTAAGGCTCTCCAGAGGGTAGTGAGGTCTGCTCAACGCATCACCGGGGGCAAACTACCTGCCCTCCAGGACACCTACACCACCCGATGTTACAGGAAGGCCATAAAGATCATCAAGGACATCAACCACCCGAGCCACTGCCTGTTCACCCCGCTATCATCCAGAAGGCGAGGTCAGTACAGGTGCATCAAAGCTGGGACCGAGAGACTGAAAAACAGCTTCTATCTCAAGGCCATCAGACTGTTAAACAGCCACCACTAACATTGAGTGGCTGCTGCCAACACACTGACACTGACTCAACTCCAGCCACTTTAATAATGGGAATTGATGGGAAATGATGTAAATATATCACTAGCCACTTTAAACAATGCTACCTTATATAATGTTACTTACCCTACATTATTCATCTCATATGCATACGTATATACTGTACTCTATATCATCGACTGTATCCTTATGTAATACATGTATCACTAGCCACTTTAACTATGCCACTTTGTTTACATACTCATCTCATATGTATATACTGTACTCGATACCATCTACTGTATCTTGCCTATGCTGCTCTGTACCATCACTCATTCATATATCCTTATGTACATATTCTTTATCTCCTTACACTGTGTATAAGACAGTAGTTTTGGAATTGTTAGTTAGATTACTTGTTGGTTATTACTGCATTGTCGGAACTAGAAGCACAAGCATTTCGCTACACTCGCATTAACATCTGCTAACCATGTGTATGTGACAAATAAAATTTGATTTGATTTGATTTGTCTGAGCCGTTGAATTGCGACTTCACTTTGTCTCTCTACTGACGCTTAGCTTGTTTGATTGCCTTGCAGAGGGAATAGCTACACTGTTTGTATTCGGTCATGTTTCCGGTCACCTTGTCCTGATTAAAAGCTGTGGTTCGCGGGTTCAGTTTTGCGCGATTGCATGATTACTGCATGCAATAGCTGTGGGATCAGTAGAGGCATTCAGGGCAGTAAGAGGGACATAAATTAGGTTACTTACATTGTGTCTTCCAACGCCCCTGGGATAATGTAAATTTGCTGAAGCATTATGACAACTCAGTGACACAAGCTAGGCTTGGGTCATTGATAAGTCATTGTCTCAGCCTTACAATGCTGTGAAAGGATCCAGGAACCCAAATGATTTGGGTGGATCCCATCCAACTCAAAATATGAGCTTTGTTTCCAGAAGCTATCAAAATTGTCAATAAATGTGACACCCACAAAGCTGCAATAGTCTCGTAGCCAGTTATGGAGGGCGAAAAGTCTACTGAACCGTTCAATGCCCAGATTTAGAGAGGGCGAGGGCCAGATATTATGGGGCATTGGTTGGTGTCAAGTAGTGACCCAATCTGTTCTTTAAAATCCATCTTCAACTGTTCTGAGCTGCCCTTCATAATGTCATTGAATCCCACTTGAACTATGAAAGACTCAATTTCGTGATGCTGGTTTAAAATGTTTGGCAGCAGCTTATTGATGTCATGTAAAGTTTTTGCTCCAGGGATTGAGACATTTCTCACCATTGAACTGCCCAAAACAACGGCCTGAGAAGGGAATTGAGAAATCCACCCATTCCCACCCAATGTGTGCTTGGATGTTTGACTGTGTCACACCCTGACCATAGTTTGCTTTGTATGTTTCTATGTTTTGGTTGGTCAGGGTGTGATCTGAGTGGGCATTCTATGTTGGATGTCTTGTTTGTCTATTTCTATGTCTGGCCTGATATGGTTCTCAATCAGAGGCAGGTGTTAGTCATTGTCTCTGATTGGGAACCTTATTTAGGTAGCCTGGGTTTCACTGTGTGTTTGTGGGTGATTGTTCCTGTCTCTGTGTTTTGCACCAGATGGGACTGTTTTAGGTTTTCTCACGTTTGTTGTTTTTGTTAGTTATCTCATGTGTAGTGTCTTTATAAATTAAAGAACATGAATAACCACCACGCTGCATTTTGGTCCGCCTCTACTTCACCTAAAGAAAACCGTTACAGACTGCATACACACGCGTTCATGTGTGTGTCTGTATGTATCTATAAAGGACAGGGATCTGAAGAGCTAATGAATGACGCTAACCCAGGCTACTGCCTCTACCACACACACATCCCCTCTTGATCCCCTAATAGTCTAGACACTAATCATCGCTAACTCCTATAACCCTAAAGCTATCATTCCCATATGACCGATGCTAAGGTAATTAGCGAAAGTGAACAGGCTAGCCTCACAGATAGGCCTATGTGTGTTCACTGGAGTTCATTGTGAAGAAACCCTAATCATGTAAAAGGGTTGTTTAAGTCCAAAGGACACATTACTAGAAGGAGCCCTGTTGTGATGTGTGTGTGTATGTGTGTGTGTGCGCGCGCCCTTCCCAGTGCATTGCTCTCCCCTGCTGTCAGTATGTGACCATATGAATATTCTAAGCAGTTGCATTTGCTCAACTACAGTAATAACACACAGAACTAAACAAATATAATGCATACCATTTTGTTCCATTGTCTTGCGGTGGGTTAGTTGAACTTGCTGACTGAGTT
Organism: Oncorhynchus tshawytscha; assembly: GCF_018296145.1. Taxonomy (NCBI): domain Eukaryota; kingdom Metazoa; phylum Chordata; class Actinopteri; order Salmoniformes; family Salmonidae; genus Oncorhynchus; species Oncorhynchus tshawytscha. Next base: position 15,899,202 of record NC_056449.1, on the reverse strand, counting down.
GGGCTACTACAGTATGGCCTTGGTCGTCTGGCTAGCTGGTACCTACATCACTGTACTAGATAGGATTCTACTTGACTGTTGCACATTATAAACTGGGTTGTTCGAGCCCTGAATGCTGATTGGCTGGAAGCCCTGGTAAAGTATATCAGACCAAATACCACGGGTATGACACAAAATTACTTAGTAACCAGTGTATAATATCAATAATTGCACCTCCAAGGTTTGTGGTATACAGCCAATATAACACGGCTGTATCCGGGCTGTATACCACACCCCCTCGGGCCTTATTGCTTAATTATACAACGTTATGCAATTATACAATTCCCATTGTCTATCCTGCCCATGGTATACTCGACAACATACACATGGCCACATTCATAAAAAGTGCCATTGTTTACGTCATTACCTAACAACGTACAACCACCACCACCACTACCACCACCACCACAGATCTACCGTCTCATCTTCCCAGCCATGCAATTTATAATCTTGTTCTCCACTGTAAAAAGCATCTAAACATTATCTCCAACAGTGTTCCAATATTGAAATTTGATCTCAAGCTGTCCCATAGTAATGAGCGTGTCGGGACAAGACAGACAGGCAGCTTTTCTCAGCTAGTTGAAATCATTCATCAGCATCATTTTTATGGATATATACAAAGACATATCAAGATAAAAACAGGTCAAACAAAACTAAATGCAGCTAGTTTTCTGTCTTTCCCGGCTTCAGTCAGAAGTGATTGTGTTAGCTGTATAGTTGGCTAGCTAGCAAGAGGGGTAAGAGCCTCCATTGCAACTGTTTGACATAGCAACCTGCAAAGTTCTGGAACTATCAACCATGCTTGGGTAGTTTTGCTTTAGATGGCAGTCAATACGAATAGAACTAGCGACCAGAGAATGCCTTACATTGCACTTGACAACCAGTGTTAGTGAATGTAGCATCACGTTTTGTGAAATAATCTTGCAATGCTGGTAACTCGTTGTATAAAAGCAATAATACCATCGAGTTCATGTGTTATGAGCTTTTTTCATGCAGATCCACTGCATGGCTGGGCAATGCCACGATTTAGAGAGGGCAGAGGGCCAGATATTATGGGGCGTTTGTTGGTGTCAAGTAGTGACCCAATCTGTTGAATGGCTACTATACTGTAGCCATTCAATTAAGTATGGCTACAGTATAGGGCTGTATATTAACTGTACATTAAGCTAGACACGTCCCACTGGCTGAACACACGCTGTCAGCCAACAGTTGTCAACCTCAATGAATAATCTGAGGTCATGTTTCTCACCTCTCTGGATGTGGTACATTTAAGTGATAATGCCAGAGAAGCCAGTGTTTGGAGTATATATTGGCACTATACAGTATATTGGCACGGGTGTGTTTTGGCCAGAGACGAAGTCGAGGGCTGGCAAACCGTGCCAATATATCCTCCAAACACTGGTTTCGAGGGCATAATCACTTTTATGCAATGGGTTACCAACATATTCAAATAATGATTGACATATTTTCATTAAATTGTTTTACTTTTTATTAATTTATTTGTACTATTTAATCCTTCCACAAGATGTAGTCCCGACACAAATCTAGGGTTGCTACCCAAGCCGGCTGGTCATTCGTTCTATTGGTTCGGTTGCCAGAGACGCGACCCAGTTGTTCAGTCTTTTTGTTCTGAATCTATGGACGCGACCCAGTCGTTTGTTCTTAATGTTCCATTGTCATACTGGCTAGCAACATTCTTATCCCTAGCTTGCTAGCGAGCAAACTACGGCTAACTTACAATTACATCAAACAGTGCAGACAGAATAACAACAGTCGCTGCATTTGTTTAAGCTCTTTTCTAGTGACATTTATTTGGATACATCCATAACAACGAGCTAATGAGGCACGATTTCGCCTGCCATAGAGAATGTGCTCTCTCGTTAGGACACTGTTGTTCAGAGGAGCTAGCCAACAACACAGCTAACACAATCACTTCAAACTGAAGCTGGTAAGACTGCAAAGTAGCTGCACTTCATTTCATTTAACCTTTTTTCAACTGACATTTTTTTGCATATAACCATAAAAATGATGCCAGCTGATTCATGAGTGGCTGAAAAACACTGCCTGCCTCTCTCTCTCTCGTCCCGACTTCCGACCCCGACACGTTCATTACTATGGGATAGTTGGATATCGAATTAATATTGAAACAATGTTGCAAATGTCGGCGAGACAGATAGCAATGTTTATACAAACCTCCGCTGTTGAAAAGTAAATGTTAGTTTAAAAGTAATGTGAGATAATGTTTAGATGCTTTTTATAGCGGAGATGAAGTTTATAACTTCACTGCCTGGGCTGATGAGACAGTGGATTGCGCAGTCAGATGAAACAAAGTAAATAGGCATTTTAAGGTCAAAGATTTAGCCGGTGGTAACTTGTGGAAAAGACACCGGCTGGAATGCGCTTTTAACCAATCACCATTCAGGATTAGACCCACCCATTGTATAATCCAACAATGGAGTGTCTCCATTGGTGGAGGGGGGTCTGGTGTTGTACGGAGTCTAATATAGCACACGCCAGCCTCTTGGAGAGATGAAAACAGTTGGGTGTTTCAGCTTCTCTCTCTCTCTCTCTCTCTCTCTCTCTCTCTCTCTCTCACACTCACTCACTCACACAGACAGACAGACACACACACACACACACATACACACACACACACACACACACACACACACACACACACACACACACACACACACACACACACACACACACACACACACACACTTCTCCCCTTCTTTCCCTAGTCCTTGCTTCGTCTTTGACATGGGAGATTAAGTAATGCTTAAACAAATCCCCCTTTCTCTGCCTCCCTCCCTCCTAATATCCTTCCTGGTGGACTAGCTCTGAGAAAGCATTCAGGCTAGTGCACACTGTTTACAGTCACGGTTTCAAATGTCCAATTCTGCCTCTATACCCTACAGTCCACCCCTACACATTTCATATAGATTTGAAATGATTGGATAGGTCTTAGTTTCACATGGCCGTCCCATAGGCTAGTTGGAATTTTCACAGTATATTCATTATACCTATTCAAAATCTTTTCAGATCTACACAAAGTACCTAGGGCTAGGGTTTAGGGATTGATTTGGAATTGGGCAAGACTGTCTGTCTGCTCAAAGGCCCCAAAACCATTTCCGCTAACATAGGAAACCAGAAAAAGGGATATATGGTTTCTCTTGTTTTTCAAGAGAATGTTTGGACAAAAACAGGACAAAATGTTTTATTCAAATGTGACAGGATATATTGTTTTCATTGTGATAATTCCTCTTCCCTCCCTCCCTACATCCCTCTATTCCTCTCTCGGACGGTTAATTTGGGAAGCAGAGGATGCGGTCAAAGTGATCCCAGGTGTTTCCTGTTGGCCATCTGAGCTCTTGCCTGTCTCTCCACTTCCGATGCTCCCCCCATCCTTCCCTCTACCCGTAAACCTTTCAGGATGGAGATTCAGAGTCAGGGAATTTGTAATCACTTGCTGTTTAATAACCAATACATTTCCGATACATTTTTAGAGTTGGTCCTCCAGATTGGAATGACTAGGCAGGGCAACAGCCAAAGAAAGATGGCGTTAGCTGTTAGTTATACAATATTAGTTGGTATTGCATGATGTTACTGTGAATTACTTTGCTGAGGCATATCCTCTTGAACAAACACAATGTTTTGGGGTTTGATTATGGATCTATATGGAAGTAATCAAGCAGAAGTAGTCCCAGCTCAAACCTGGTCGGTGGATGAATACATGTGTGTACATGTTATCCTCTCCCTGACCTCATCACAGCTCTGGATGCTGGATTCATACTGAGCCAGATAATTACACCATCAAGCGGCTGATTCCACTTGGGAAGAAACTGGAACAGCCCACAAGCCCCACGGTGGCCATCTTGGAACACGATTGAACCGTTGCGCAATTATTGTAACGTTGTTGTTGTGATAAAAAAGCATTTCGTGATTTTTATTCCATATTGTATCCAGGGAAGATTGTAGCTGACAAAGGCAACATTATTTTAGGTAAAACATGATGTGTGTACAGTATTGCAGTGCACATAGTAACAGAATGTATACTATGTCAATACCTTTATGTAGCCATACTATCTGTTAATGGCACAACAAAGGCATGAACATTTGGTTTCATTCAGGGGGGTTCTCTCATGTTTTGCAGACGGACCAACAGTACGCCAACAGCGTGGCTGACAACCTCAAGCGCCTGTAAGTACCGTGGCATGATGGGATGGGGTTTCCATGGAGACCTGCCTATTTGGGCTCAGGGGGCTCAGGGTGTGGAAGAGGGAGTGTTTGTGTGTGTGTGTGTGTGTGTGTGTTTTTTACATGACTAGTTATTATGTGTGTGTTTGCTACCTGTGTTTAATGTTTGCATATTCATGTGCAAATGTGAGTGTGTGTGGGTGAGTAACTGCTGTATTTGTTATAAACTCAGCAAAAAAAGAAAGGTCCTCTCACTGTCAACTGTGTTTATTTTCAGCAAACTTAAAATGTGTAAATATTTGTATGAACATAAGATTCAACAATTGAGACATAGACTCAATAGGTTCCACAGACATGTGACTAACAGAAATGGAATAATGTGTCCCTGAACAATGGGGGGTCAAAATCAGAAGTAACAGTCAGTATCTGGTATGGCCACCAGCTGCATTAAGAACTGCTGTGCATCTCCTCTTCATGGACTGCACCAGATTTGGCAGTTCTTGCTGTGAGATCTTACACCACTCTTCCACCAAGGCACCCTACAAGCTCCTAGACATTTCTGGGGGGAATGGCCCTAGCCCTCAACCTCCGATCCAACAGGTCTCAGACGTACTCAATGGGATTGAGATCCGGGCTCTTCGCTGGCCATGGTAGAACACTGACATTCCGGTCTTGCAGGAATCACGCACAGAACGAGCAGTACGGCAGGTGGCATTGTCATGCTGGAGGGTCATGTCAGGATGAGCCTGCAGGAGGGCACCACATGAGGGAGGAGGATGTCTTCCCTGTAACTCACAGCGTTGCGATTGCCTGCAATGACTACAAGCTCAGTCTGATGATGCTGTGACACACCGCCCCAGATCATGACGGACCCTCCACCTCCAAATGGATCCCGCTCCAGAGTACAGGCCTCGGTGTAACGCTCATTCCTTCGACGATAAACGCAAATTCGACCATCACCCCTGGTGAGACAAAACCGTGACTCGACAGTGAAGAGCACTTTTTGCCAGTCCTGTCTGGTCCTGTCTGGTGGATTTGTGCCCATAGGCGACGTTATTGCCGGTGATGTCTGGTGAGGACCTGCCTTACAACAGGCCTACAAGCCCCCAGTTTCAGCCTATTGTGGACAGTCTGAGCACTGATGGAGGGATTGTGTGTTCCTGGTGTAACTCGGGCAGTTGTTGTTGCCATCCTGTACCTGTCCCGCAGGTGTGATGTTCGGATGTACCGATCATGTGCAGGTGTTGTTATACGTGGTCTGCCACTGCGAGGACGATCAGCTGTCCATCCTGTCTCCCTGTAACGCTGTCTAAGGCATCTCACAGTACAGACATTGCAATTTATTGCCCTGGCCACATCTGCAGTCCTCATTCCTCCTTGCAGCATGCCTAAGGCACGTTCATGCAGATGAGCAGGGACCCTGGGCATCTTTCTTTTGGTGTTTTTCAGTCAGTAGAAAAGCCTCTTTAGTGTCCTAAGTTTTCATAACTGTGACATTATTTTCCTACCATCTGTAAGCTGTTAGTGTCTTAATGACCGTTCCACAGGTGCATGTTCATTAATTGTTTATGGTTCATTGAACAAGCATGGGAAACAGTTTATAAGCTCTTTACAATGAAGATCTGTGAAGTTATTTAGATTTTTACGAATTATCTTTGAAAGACAGGGTCCTGAAAAAGGGCCGTTTCTTTATTTGCTGAGTTTACTTGTGTGCATATGTCATGCTTGATCTCTGCTTCAGTGTGTAAGTCCTTGATCTATTCGACACGTGTGCACATCTGTCTTCTTTGTGTGTGCATGTATCTGTTTGAATGTACTTTTGTGTATGTGTGTGTGTGCAATTGAACGTATCCTGTTTACATTCCATCACACACACACACACACACACACACACACACACACACACACACACACACGCACACACACACTCACACACAGACACACAGAGTACAAAATAAGCAACCTAAATAGAATTCACAACCACAAAGGACTCAACAACAGAGAAACAGGTCTCCTTGGGAATGCCTTTGTGTTTTAACACTGTTCCTGTCTGTTTACCCTTAGGGCTGTAGTGTAAATCTGAGTGCCTTCAGAATCCATGGGGGTTCTCCTACTTTACTTTGACTACACATTGCTTGAGGCACTTGTTTGCTCTACATTGCTCTACAACTATGTGGATATAGGTAATGTTAATACACAGTGAGATATTTAGTCAGACTATTGATGTTTTGACGTATGAGTGAGAATATGTACTTTCTAAACACAAAAGGATACAGATTAATGATAGTGTACATTTAAAATGTTAAAATACCTAATATCTTTCTTATAAAATAGTGAGGGGAATAACATAAAATACTGGCTGATAAGTAATCCTATTTGCATTCACACCAGCACTAGAGAGTAAATGAACAACAGTTTCATATTAAATAAACACATGCATACAGACACATGCTTTTCTGTTTACTGGCTTTGTCTGATCTCTGGAGAGAGACAGAAACAGATCTGTCCCATTTTATTTCTCTCTTTCTTTATTTCTCTCTGTCTCTCTCTGTCTCTCTCTCTTTCTCTCTCTTTCTTTCTTTCTTTCTTTCATTCTCTCTCTCTCTCTCTCTCTCTCTCTCTCTCTCTCTTTGTGTCTCTCACAGACACAAACACACTCTTACACACACAAACACCACTTTCCATCCTGTTATTAATTTCCTCCTAGCACCTTATCTAAACATACGGAATCCTCCTCACAACATGCCCACGGTGCAGGTTTTAGAGCCTGCTGTTTTAGACTCCTGCTTGTCTTTTCCTGCCGAGGTGGCCATTTTGACCCAAGATGATACCAGTGGTCACTTCGTTGCTGTCACTCCCTACGTCCGCTAAGGGTTCACCTCACCTCACGAGAGGTCTGCATTCCAAATGACACCCTATTCCCTATATAGTGCACTACTTCTGATCAAAGACTAGTGCTGAGTGATTAGTGCTTTTGGAGGTTGCTTCGGTTCAATTATTAGAAAATAATCAAGGATTTCAGTTTCAATAATTTTAACAAAATACTAAATGCATTATGTAGGTTGAATGCTGTAACAACAGAATAAAACAATAAATAAAAGTCCCATGATGGTAGTGACTGACATTACTGCTTATCACTTATTAACCATAATGTATTCAAATTACTCAAATAAAATATTTCTGTTGTGTATATTACATTTGTTTTTTCATTCCAAGTCATCTTATCTTTATAGAGCTGCTGCCTATGCTGTCTCATAAAAATCACTATTTTAGTAGTTCCTTAAAGTAAATAAGGCATACTTTTATGACTGCTGAATACCAACTATCAATCACTTAGATCATGTATTTTCAGGTAGAGATACCTCGCGAAGCAACTGCTCTCTATCCCTCAAGATTGTGCATTCTTCTCACTTCTCCCCATCTGTGTCTGTCCCACATTAACTTAACTAATGTAGCTGGTGTAAAAGAAACACACGAACCGGAGAAGTAGGTGCGCAATGGATTATGGTCATTGTAGTTAATTGCTCTAAACTATGTAGAATATTGGCCTGTTGGAAGCTACAACTCTAAAGAAACTGTGCGTTCAGCTCACAGAAATGGAATTCAAATAATTTAACCGACGTTGGTCGGTTAAGTTGTTTAGAAACCGAAAATTAACTTACATTTATGTTAATCGCTCTGCACTACCAGAACCAGATGGGCTATTGGAAAAAGTAGTGTACTACATAGGGAATAGGGTGTAATTTGGGATCGAGGCTGGAGATGGCTATGGGGGTCGATGGAGGGAAGGGGGAAGTGAAGAGGGGAGGAGGGAGGTTGAATGTCCCCCCTGTCACCTCGACATTCTCTCAGGGAGATTGAAAACCCAGGAGAGAGGGGTTGGTTGTGTGTTTGTGTGTGTGTGTGCACTATTGTGAGTTAGTGTGTGTGAGTGTGTGGTTCCTCAGGCACACACACCTCTCCTGTCCTGGCTGATTGACAGGGTTAGTGATTACACACTTGAGACCTGACCCCTGTCTCTCTCCTGAATGGCTCGTCTCTCTGTCTTCATACATTGTAATCTGACTCCTTCCTCCCACGGCGTTACAACAGGGGTTGTGTGTGTGTGTGTGTGTGTGTGTGTGTGTGTGTGTGTGTGTGTGTGTGTGTGTGTGTGTGTGTGTGTGTGTGTGTGTGTGTGTGTGTGTGTGTGTGTGTGTGTGTGTGTATGTGTGCATGATCCTGTCTCCATCTCCCCTGGTTACCACCTATCAACCACCTGACCAGAGAGGAAGTCAATAGTGTTTGTGGAAAGGGTGGCAGGGACCCACATACTGTGGTGTCTGTCTGCCTGTCTATCTGCCTGTTTGTGTCTGCCTGTGTGCCTGTCTGGCTGTCGGTCTGTCTGCCTGTATCTATCATAACTGTGTCTATGTGATAGTTGTAGATAGTAGTAGTTGGGATTGTTCAACTCTTTCTCTTCCCCTCTCTCTCCCCCTCGCCAACACTCTCTCCTCTCTCTGTCAGGTTTCCAGTGGAGATCCAGTCAGGTCTTCTGGAAGTCATATCTCCGTCTGTCCACTTCTACCCCGACTTCTCCCGCCTCAAAGAGTCCTTCGGAGACCCCAAGGAGAGGGTCAGGTAAGACTGCAGCCTTCTCAGCAGTTTTCACAATTGTCTGAGGGTTCAACTGCAGTTCATTTCAGGAGACAAGTTGAAATGTAACTCATGTCTTGAACCTTGGCCCATTGTTTGGTTAGAGGATTCCAAGATTTGTTAAAATGAAACTGGGCCACAGGAGATTGGTGGCAACTTATTAGGGTAGGATGGGCTTGTGGTAATGGCTGGAGCAGAGTCAGTGGAATGGTATCAAATACATCAAACATGGTTTCCATGTGTTTGATGTAATTTCATTTGCTCTGTTCCAGCCATTATTATGAGCCGTGCTCCCCTCAGCAGCCTCCACTGAACTGAGTGTGTGTGTATGTGTGTGCTGTCTTGTTGAGTCTGACATGAGGAAGCTCTCCACTGCTCTGTCCTTGTGTGACTTGATGACATCACTTCAGTGTCACCACATCTCCCTTCACTTACTTATCACCCTGCTGTGTGTGTGTGTGTGTCTGTGTGTGTGTCTCTCTGTGTGTGTGTGTGTGTGTGTGTGTCTCTGTGTGTGTCTCTGTGTGTGTGTGTGTGTGTGTGTGTGTGTGTGTGTGTGTGTGTGTGTGTGTGTGTGTGTGTGTGTGTGTGTGTGTGTGTGTGTGCGTGCGCACGTGCATGCGTGTGTGAATATGTAATGTGCATGCATTAGCCTCTGTCTCTGTCTGCCTGTCTGTTTGTTTTTCTGACTGTCTATGTATGAACAGTGCTTTCAGAAAGTTTTCACACCCCTTGACTTTTTCTACATTTTGGAGGGATTAAAATGGATTAGTCCTTTTTTTGTAAACGATCTACACAAAATACTCAGTAATGTCAAAGTGGAAGAACAATTCTAACGTGTAAAATATAGAAAACACGTATGTACAGTGGGGAGAACAAGTATTTGATACACTGCCGATTTTGCAGGTTTTCCAACTTACAAAGCATGTAGAGGTCTGTAATTTTTATCATAGGTGCACCTCAACTGTGAGAGACGGAATCTTAAACAAAAATCCAGAAAATCACATTGACATGATTTGGAAAGGCACACACCTGTCTATATAAGGTCCCACAGTTGACAGTGCATGTCAGAGAAAAACCAAGCCATGAGGTCGAAGGAATAGTCCTTAGAGCTGCGAGACAGGATTGTGTCCAGGCACAGATCTGGGGAAGGGTAGCAAAACATTTCTGCAGCATTGAAGGTCCCCAAGAACACAGTGGCCTCCGTCATTCTTAAATGGAAGAAGTTTGGAACCATCAAGACTCTTCCTAGAGCTGGCCGCCAGGCCAAACTGAGCAATCGGGGGAGAAGGACCTTGGTCAGGGTGTTGACCAAGATCCCGGTGGTCACTCTGAAAGAGCTCCAATGTTCCTCTGCTGAGATGGGAGAACCTTCCAGAAGAACAACTATCTTTGCAGCACTCCACCATTTAGGCCTTTATGGTAGAGTGGCCAGACGGAAGCCACTCCTCAGTGAAAGGCACATGACAGCCCGCTATCAGTTTGCTAAAAGGCACATAAAGACTCTCAGACCATGAGAAACAAGATTCTCTGGCCTGATGAAACCAAGATTGAACTCTTTGGCCTGAATGCCAATCATCACGTCTTGAGGAAACTTGACACAATCCCTATGGTGAAGCATGGTGGTGGCAGCATCATGCTGTGGGGATGCTTTTGAGACATGTCAGGATTGAGCTTAAGAGGATCTTCAGAGAAGAATGGGAGATCCTCCCCAAATACAGGTTTGCCAAGCTTGTCGTGTCATACCCAAGAAGACTCAAGGCTGTAATCACTGCCAAAGGTGCTTCAACAAAGTACTGAGTAAAGGGTCTGAATACTTATGTAAATGTTTTTTTTATTTTCAACATTTGTTAAAATAAAACAGTTATTGCTTTGTCATTATGGCATATTGTGAGGGGGAAAAACAATTTAATGAATTTTAGAATATAGCTGTAACAAATGTGGAAAAAGTAAAACAATCTGAATACTTTCTGAAGGCACATACATACATTCCCACATATATATTAATATACATACATATACTCTAGATATATACATATAAATACACATATATATATATATATACATACATTCCCACATATATATTAATATACATACATATACTCTAGATATATACATATAAATACACATATATATATATATATATATATATATATATATATATATATATATATATATATATATATATATATATATATATATATATACATACATACATTCCCACATATATATTAATATACATATACTCTAGATATATACATATAAATACACACATATATATATATATATATACATTCCCACATATATATTAACATACATACATATACTCTAGATATATACATATAAATACACATATATATATATATATATATATATATATATATATATATATATACACACATTCACACACATCTTTTTAAAATATATTTTCCTTACCACCCCCTCCCCCAATTGGAGGAACATTCAATGGTGAGAAATGTCTCCGTCCCTGGAGCAAAAACGTTGTGCTTTCCAGGAGCACAAGTACAGGACATCAATAAGCTGCTCCCAAACATTTTAAACCAGCATCAGGACATTTAGTCTGTCAAAGTTCATGTGGGATTTAATGACATTATGAAGGTCAGCTCAGAACAGCTGAAGACAGATTTTAAAGAACGGATTGGGTCACTACTTGACACCAACAAACGCCCCATAATATCTGGCCCTCTGCCCTCTCTAAATCTGGGCATTGAACGGTTCAGGAGACTTTTCACCCTCCATAACTGGCTACGAGACTATTGCAGCTTTGTGGGTGTCACATTTATTGACAAATTTGATAGCTTTTGGAAACAAAGCTCATATTTTGAGTTGGATGGGATCCACCCAAATCATTTGGGTTCCTGGATCCTTTCACAGCATTGTACGGCTGCGTTGAGACAATGACTTCACAATGACCCAAGCCCAGCTCATTTAATCCCTACCATTGTGTCACTGAGTTGTCATAATGCTTCAGCAAATGTACATGATCCCAGGGGCGTTGGAAGACACAATGTAAGTAACCTAACCTGATCCCACAGCTATTGCTTGCAGTAATGATGTGCCTATGTAAGCGCTGAGGCTTTGTGCCCTAGTAGGAAGTGCACTGTGTACCACCCTGCACTCACATAAATAACATGAGCATGTCTACCTTCCCGGTAAAGCAATAAAAACAACCAAGCATCGCAGAAAAGTTCTAAAAATAGCCCATGTTAACATATGTAGCTTAAGAAACAAGGTTCATGAAATCAGTCATTTGCTAGTAACAGATGATATTCATATTCTGACCATCTCCGAAACTCACTTAGATTACACCTTTGATGATACAGTGGTAGCAATACATGGTTATAAGATCTACAGAAGATCTACAGAGGGAGAGAAATGCCAAAGGTGGCCGTTTATATTCAGAACCACATTCCTGTAAAGCTTAGAGAGGATCTCATGTTAAATAATGTTGAGGTCATATGGCTTCACGTTCATCTGCTTCACCTAAAGCCCTTTCTGGTAGGAAGCTGCTATAGACCGTCAAGTGCTAAAAGTCAGTATCTGAATAACATGTGTGAAATGCTTGATGATGCATGTGATATCAACAGAGAGGTATATTTTCTGGGTGATTTAAATATTGACCGGCTTTCATCAGGCTGCCCACTCAAGAGAAAGCTTCAAACTGTAACTAGTGCCTGCAACCTGGTTCAGGTTATCAGTCAACCTACCAGGGTAGTTACAAACAGCACAGGAATGAAATCATCAACATGTATTAACCACAACTTTACTAATGCTGCAGAAATTTGCTTTAAAGCAGTATCCAAATCCATTGGATGTAGTGATCACAATATAGTAGCCATATCTAGGAAAACCAAAGTTCCAAAGGCTGGGCCTAAAATAGTGTATAAGATGTCATACAATACGTTTTGTAGTGATTCCTATGTTGTTGATGTAAAGAATATTTGTTGGTCCGTGGAGTGTAATGACGAGCAATCAGACACTGCACTTGACACATTTACAGTTGAAGTCGGAAATTTACATACACCTTAGCCAAATACAGTTGAACTCAGTTTTTCATAATTCCTGACAAAAAAGATTTCCCTGTCTTAGGTCAGTTAGGATCACCACTTTATTTTAAGACTGTGAAATGTCAGAATAATAGTAATTTCAGCTTTTATTTCTTCTATCAAATTCCCAGTGGGTCAGAAGTTTACATACACTCAATTAGTATTTGATAACATTGCCTTTAAATTGTTTAACTTGAGTCAAATGTTTCGGGTAGCCTTCCACAAGCTTCCAACAATAAGTTGGGTGAATTTTGGAAATTTCCACCTGACATAGCAGGTGAAACTGAGTCAGGTTTGTAGGCCTCCTTGCTCGCAGGTGCTTTTTCAGTTCTGTCCACAAAATGTCTATGGGGTTGAAGTCAGGGCTTTGTAATGGCCACTCCAATACCTTGACTTTGTTGTTCTTAAGCCATTTGCCACAAGTTTGGAAGTATGCTTGGGGTCATTGTCCATTTGGAAGACTCATTTGCGACCAAGCTTTAACTTCCTGACTGATGTCTTGAGATGTTGATTCAATATATCCACATAATTTTCCTCCCTCATGATGCCATCTAGTTTGTGAAGTGCATCAGTCCCTCTTGCAGCAAAGCACCCCCACAACATGAAGCTGCCACCCCCGTGCTTCACGGTTGGGATGGTGTTCTTTGGCTTGCAAGCCACCCCCTTTTTCCTCCAAACATAACAATGGTCATTATGGCCAAACAGTTCTATTTTTGTTTCATCAGACCAGAGGGCATTTCTCCGAAAACTACGATCTTTGTCCCCATGTGCAGTTGTTAAGCGTAGTCTGGCTTTTTTATGGCAGTTTTGGAGCAGGGATTTCTTCCTTGCTGAGCGACCTTTCAGGTTATGTCAATATAGGACTTGTTTTACTGTGGATATAGATACTTTTGTACCTGTTTCCTCCAGCATCTTCACAAGGTCCTTTGCTGTTGTTCTGGGATTGATTTGCACTTTTCGCACCAAAGTACGTCTCCTTCCTGAGCGGTATGGCGGCTGAGTGGTCCCATGGTGTTTATACTTGCGTACTATTGTTTGTACAGATGAACATGGTACCTTCAGGCATTTGGAAATTGCTCCCAAGGATGAACTAGACTTGTGGAGGTCTACAATTTTTTTCTGAGGTCTTGGCTGATTTCTTTTGATTTTCCCATGATGTCAAACAAAGAGGCACTGCGTTTGCAAGTAGGCCTTGAAATACATCCACAGGTACACCTCAATTGGAGGAATTTTCCAAGCTGTTGAAAGGCACAGTCAACTTAGTGTATGTAATCTTCTGACCCACTGGAATTGTGATGAAGTGAATTATAAGTGAAATAATCTGTCTGAAAACAATTGTTGGAAAAATTACTTGTCATTCACAAAGTAGATGTCTTAACCGACTTGCCAAAACTACAGTTTGTTAACAAGAAATTTGTGGAGTGGTTGAAAAACGAGTTTTAATTACTCCAACCTAAGTGTATGTAACTTCCGACTTCAACTGTATGAAATTGCTTATCTCATTTACTAATAAACATGCACCCATTAAGAAAATGTTTGTATAAACACTTAAATTGTAGTGGATTGATGATTAATTGAAAAAATGTTTTGGTTGAGAGGGATGAGGCAAAAGGAATGACAAATAAGTCTACTTTGTAGACGTACTGCAAATTGAGAAATCATGTGACTAAACTGAATAAAAAGAAGAAACTACACTATGAAACAAAGAAAAATGACATGAAGAATGATAGTAAAAAGCTTTGGAGCACCTTAATTTACATTTTGGAATCAGATGGCTCATTCATCACAAAACCCACTGATATTGCCAACTACTTGAATGAAATGTTCATTGGCAAGATTATCAAACTTAGGCATGACATGCCAGCAACAAACGCTAACAATACACAACCAAGTAGATCTAACCAAATGATGAAAGACAAGCATTGTAATTTAGAATATTGACATGTTGAATGCACCAAGCTGTCTCTCTAAACCACTGGCACACAGCTCGGTTACCAACCCATACCCCACAAGACATGCCACCAGAGGTCTCTTCACGCTCCCCACAAGACATGCCACCAGAGGTCTCTTCACGCTCCCCAAGTCCGGAACAGATTATGGGAGTCGCACAGTACTACATAAAGCCTTGACTTCATGGAACTCTATTCTGCATCAAGTAACTCATGCAAGCACTAAAATTTGATTTAAAAACTGATTTAAAAAATACACCTTATGGAACAGCAGGGACTGTGAAGCAAGACAAACCTAGGCACAGACACATGCATACACACACACACACGATAACATACGCACTATACACACACGTACACATCGATTTTGTGTTGTTGATATGTCGTAGTAGAGTAAGGACCTGAGGGCACATACTTAATGTGTTGTGAAATCTATTGTAATGTTTTTAAAATTGTATAACTAACTTAATTTTGCTTTACCCCAGTAAGAGTTGCTGCTGCAAATGGTGATCCTTAAAAATTTCAATACAAATGTAGTCTTGGTAAGCAACACTAGTGTATATTTGGCCTTGTGTTTTAAGTTATTGTCCTGCTGAAAGGTGAATTTGTCTCCCAGTGTCTGGTTCAGTCTGAAAGCAGACTGAACCAGGTTTTCCTCTAGGATTGTGCATGTGCTTTAGCTCTATTCCATTTATTTTTATCTGAAAAAAAAACCTAGTCCTTGCAGATGACAAGCATTCTCGTAACATGATGCAGCCACCAATATGCTTGAAAATGTGGCGAGTGGTATTCAGTGATATCTTGAGTTGGATTTGCCCCCAAAATAACACTTTGTATTCAGGATATAAAGTTAATTTCTTTGCCACATTTGTTGCACTTTAGTTCCTTATTGCAAACAGGATGCATGTTTTGGAATATTTGTATTCTGTACAGGCTTCCTTGTTTTCACTCTTTCATTTAGGTTACTATTGTGGAGTAACTATAATGTTGTTCCATCCTCAGTTTTCTCCTATCACAGCCATTAAACTCTGTAACTGTTTTAAAGTCACCATTGGCCTCATGGTGAAATCCCTGAACGCTTTCCTTCCTCTCCAGTCAACTGAGTTAGGAAGGACACCTGTATCTTAATAGCGAATGGGTTTATTGATACACCGCCCAAAGTGTATTTAATAACTTCACCATGCTCAAAATGATATTCAATGTTTGCATTTTTTTCTACAATTCTACCAATAGGTGCCCTTCTTTGCGAGGCATTAGAAAACCTCCCTGGTCTTTGTAGTTGAATCATTGTTTAAAAGTCACTGCTCGACTGAGAGACCTTACAGATAATTGTATGTGTGGGGTACAGTAATGAGGTAAGCATTTAAAATCACGTTGAACACTATTATTGCACACAGAGTGAGTCCGTGCAACTTGTTATGTGACTTGTTAAGCACATTTTTACTGCTGAACTTAATTATGCTTGCCATAACGAAGGGATTGAAAACGTATTGACTTTTCATTTTTTATGAATTTGTAAACATTTCTAAAAACATAATTCCACTTTGACATTATGGGGTATTGTGTGTAGGCCAGTGACACACAATCTCAATTGAATCAATTTAAAATGCGGGCTGTAACACAACAAAATGTGGGAAAAGTCAAGGGGTTTGAATACTTTCTTAACACTGTGTGTGAGTGTGTGTGAGTGTTTTATACGCCTACGTTTATGGGCCTTCATTTGTTTATTCGTGTCTGTGTCTGACTGTCTGAGACTTGATTTCTCATTTCTGTGTGCAGTCAGTCTGTTCTTTTGTTTTATTTAGTGCTTGGCTGCGATGCGTGGTTTTGATGAAGAACAGGCTAGCTGAAGGAGGCTGGCTGAGTGAAGTCAAGTCAGTCGTGTGTCTGTGTGTCTGTGCTACTGTTCATAGCTCTTCTATTCCTAACTCAGCCATTGTTATTTAATTACCAAGGCAAAGGAATCCGTAGACTCACTTTAGCTCTTGCACCACTTAAACTCTAGAATAGAATAGTGGCGATATAATAAACTGACTGGGTACCTAACTACTTTGGCTACTTTGACATATGCTTTATCATAGAAACACAGAAGAATGATATCAAGCTGTGCAAAGATGTAGTAAATCTGAAGTTCCCCTCCCCAACTTCTTCCATTCTCCTCTCCTCCCCTCTGCTTTCTGTGGGTGTGCCAGGCTCTCCATCTCACCTGTGTGCGTAATCCAGGGAGATTTGTTCAGATTAGAGGCTTTTAACAGGTTCACTCTGACAGGATTACTAGTTTGGGAATGGGAGGGCACTCTCGTCAATCCTAAATCCTGCCAGAAACACACATTCATCCCTACACTCACACATAAAAATGAGAGAGGAGATAATGAATGAATGAATGAAAAATAAGTGGAAGGGAAAGAGTAAGAGAAAAAATAATAACAAATGATGCGGCGAGGAGGGGAGAGGTACTTTACTGAAGACTGGTAATGACTGGGAGTGATTATAGATCAGAGAGGAGGGGAGAGGTACTTTACTGAAGACTGGTAATGACTGGGAGTGATTATAGATCAGAGAGGAGGGAGAGGTACTTTACTGAAGACTGGTAATGACTGGTAGTGATTATAGATCAGAGAGGAGGGGAGAGGTACTTTACTGAAGACTGGTAATGACTGGTAGTGAAAATAAGAATTTGTTCTTAACTGACTTGCCTAGTTAAATAAAGGTAAAATATAGGTACTTTACTGAAGACTGGTAGTGATTATAGATCAGAGATGAGAGGAGAGGAGAGGTACTTTACTGAAGACTGGTAGTGATTATAGATCAGAGATGAGAGGAGAGGTACTTTACTGAAGACTGGTAGTGATTATAGATCAGAGATGAGAGGAGAGGTACTTTACTGAAGACTGGTAGTGATTATAGATCAGAGATGAGAGGAGAGGTACTTTACTGAAGACTGGTAGTGATTATAGATCAGAGATGAGAGGAGAGGTACTTTACTGAAGACTGGTAGTGATTATAGATCAGAGATGAGAGGAGAGGTACTTTACTGAAGACTGGTAGTGATTATAGATCAGAGATGAGAGGAGAGGTACTTTACTGAAGACTGGTAGTGATTATAGATCAGAGAGGAGGGGAGAGGTACTTTACTGAAGACTGGTAATGATTATAGATGAAAATAAGAATTTGTTCTTAACTGAAGCCTGGTTAAATAAAGGTAAAAATAAGTACTTGTTCTGAAGACTGGTAGTGATTATAGATCAGAGATGAGAGGAGAGGTAGGTACTTTACTGAAGACTGGTAGTGATTATAGATCAGAGATGAGAGGAGAGGTACTTTACTGAAGACTGGTAGTGATTATAGATCAGAGATGAGAGGAGAGGTACTTTACTGAAGACTGGTAGTGATTATAGATCAGAGATGAGAGGAGAGTTACTTTACTGAAGACTGGTAGTGATTATAGATCAGAGATGAGAGGAGAGGTACTTTACTGAAGACTGGTAGTGATTATAGATCAGAGATGAGAGGAGAGGTACTTTACTGAAGACTGGTAGTGATTATAGATCAGAGATGAGAGGAGAGGTACTTTACTGAAGACTGGTAGTGATTATAGATCAGAGATGAGAGGAGAGGTACTTTACTGAAGACTGGTAGTGATTATAGATCAGAGATGAGAGGAGAGGTACTTTACTGAAGACTGGTAGTGATTCTAGACCAGTATTCAGACCCCTTGACTTTTTCCATTACAGCCTTATTCTAGACATTGTTGCATTGTAATGTATTGAAAATGAAAAAAAAAAAACAGAAATATTACATTTACATAAGTGTTCAGACCCTTTTCTCAGTACTTTGTTGAAACACCTTTGGCAGTCTTGAGTCTTCTTTGGTATGACACTACAAGCTTGGCAAACCTGTATTTGGGGAGTTTCTCCCATTCTTCTCTGCCGATCCTTTCAAGCTCTGTCAGGTTGGATGGGGAGCACCGCTGCACAGCTATTTTCAGGTCTCCCCAGAGATGTTTGATCGGGTTCAAGTCCGTGCTCTGGCTGGGACACTCAAGGACATTCAGAGACTTGTCCCAAAGTCACTCCTGAGTTGTCTTGGCTGTGTTCTTAGGGTCCTGTTGGAAGGTGAACCTTCTCCCCAGTCTGAGGTCCTGAGTGTTCTGGAGCAGGTTTTCATCACGGATCTCTCTATACTTTGCTCCGTTCATCTTTGTCTCGATCCTGACTAGTCTCACAGTCCAAACTTCCATTTAAGAATGATTGAGGCCAATGTGTTATTGGGGACTGTCAATGCTGCAGAAATGTTTTGGTATCCTTCCTCAGATCTGTGCCTCGACACAATCCTGTCTCGGAGCTCTACGGACAATTCCTTCAACCTCATGGCTTGGTTTTTGCTCTGACATGCACTGTCAACTTGTGGGACCTGATATAGGTGTGTGCCTTTCCAAGTCATGTCCAATCATTTGAATTTACCACAGGTGGACTGCAATCAAGTTGTAGAAACATCTCAAGGATGATCATTGAAAACAGGATGTACCTGAGCTCAATATCGAGTCTCATAGCAAAGGGTCTGAATACTTATGTAAATGTAATATTTCTGTTTTTTAAAATATTTTTTATAAATTTGCAATAATTTCTAAAAGCCTGTTTTTGCTTTTTCATTATGGGGTATTGTGTTTTTTTTAAATCCATTTTTGATTGAGGCTGTAACATAACAAAATGTGTAAAAAGGGAAAGGGTCTGAATACTTTCCGAATGCACAAAATGTGCTGCAGTAATGAGTGTGAGCATTGGGAATGGTGCCTGCTGCAAGCCACTGCCATGGCTAATTCATGAGGCCCACTTAAGACAGGGGCCCGTGCCTCGCTGAGATATTATTTATTTATTTTCCTCCCTAATTTCGTGGTATCTAATTGGTAGTTAGTCTTGTCTCATCGCTGCAACTCCCGTACAGACTCGGGGGAGGCGAAAGTTTGAGAGCCGTGTGTCCTCTGAAACATAACCCAACGAAGCCAAGCCAAGCCGCACTGCTTCTTGACACAATGCCAACTTAACCCGGAAGCCAGCCGCACCAATGTGTCGGAGGAAACACCATGCACCTGGCGACTGTGTCAGCGGGCACTGCACCCGGCCCGCCACAGAAGTCGCTAGTGCGCGATGGGACAAGAACATCCCTGCCGACCAAACCCTCCTCTAACCCGGGCAATGCTGAGCGAATTGTGCGCCGCCCCATGGGTCTCCCGGTCACAGCTCCAACCCAGAATCTCTAGTGGCACAGCTAGCACTGTGATGCAGTGTCTTAGATCACTGCATCACTCGGGAGGCCTACTTGCTTAGGTTTTTAACTAGCCACACACACAAACACACACACACATGCACTACACACAGACACAGACAGGCACACACGAACACACACTCACAAACTCACAGATTGGCAGTGGTGTAAAGTAGTTAAGTAAAACTACTTTAAAGTACTACTTAAGTAGTTGTTTTGGGTATATGGATTTTACTTCACTATTTATATTTTTTCAAACTGTTACTTTTACTTCACTACATTCCTAAAGTAAAGAATGTACTTCTTACTCCATACATTTTCCCTGACACCCAAAAGTACTCGTTACATTTTGACAGGAAAATGGTCCAATTCACACACTTATCAAAAGAACATCCCTGGTCATCCCTACTGCCTCTGGTCTGGCAGACTCACTAAACACAAATGCTTCATTTGTAAATTATGTCTGAGTGTTGGAGTGTGACCCTGGCTATCTGTCAAAAAAATAATTGTGTCATCTGGTTCGCTTAATATAAGGAATTTTAAGTGGTTTATACTTTTACTTTTGATACTTATAGTTTGAAGTCGGAAGTTTACATACACTTAGGTTGGAGTCATTAAAACTTGTTTTTCAACCACACTTTCTTGCGAACAAACTATGGTTTTGGCAAGTCGGTTAGGACATCTACTTTGTGCATGACTGTCACGCCGTGACCTTAGAACGTTTTACGTCTCTATTTTGGTTTGGTCAGGGTGTGATTTGCGTGCGCATTCTATGTTCCTTTTTCTATGTTTTTGTATTTCTTTGTTTTGGCCGGTTATGGTTCTCAATCAGGGACAGCTGTCTATCGTTGTCTCTGATTGGGAACCATACTTAGGTAGCTTTTTCCCACAGGGTTTTTGTGGGTAGTTCATTTCTGTTTAGTGTTTTGCACCTTTCAGGACTGTTTCAGTGATTCCCTTGGTTATTTTGTTATTAGTGTTCAGTTTTAATAAAGTAAGCATGAACACTTACCACGCTGCGCTTTGGTCCGATGATTCCTCATCTTCCCACGACGAATACCATTACAATGACACAAGTAATTTTTCCATGTCATGGCTTGAGAAGCTTCTGATAGGCTAATTGACATCAGTTGAGTCAATTGGAGGTGTACCTCTGGATGTATTTCAAGGCCTACCTTCAAACTCAGTGCCTCTTTGCTTGACATCATGGGAAAATCAAAAGAAATCAGCCAAGACCTCAGAAAAAAATTGTAGACCCCTCAAGTCTGGTTCATCCTTGGGAGCAATTTCCAAACACCTGAAGGTACCACGTTCATCTGTACAAACAATAGTATGCAAGTATAAACACCATGGGACCACTCAGCCGGCATACCGCTCAGGAAGAAGACGCGTTCTGTCTCATAGAGATTAACATACTTTGGTGCGAAAGTGCAAATCAATCCCAGAACAACAGCAAAGGACCTTGTGAAGATGTTGGAGGAAACAGGTACAAAAGTATCTATATCCACAGTAAAACCAGTCCTATATCGACATAACCTGAAAAGCTGCACAGCAAGGAAGAAGCCACTGCTCCAAAACCGCCATAAAAAAGCCAGACTATGGTTTACAACTGCACATGTGGACAAAGATCATACTTTTTGGGGAAATGTCCTCTGGTCTGATGAAACAAAAATAGAACTCTTTGGCCATAATGGAGGAAAAAGGGGGAGGCTTGCAAGCCAAAGAAGACCATCCCAACCATGAAGCACAGGGGTGGTAGCATCATGTTGTGGGCGTGCTTTGCTGCAGGAGGGACTGGTGCACATCACAAAATAGATGGCATCATGAGGGAGGAAAATGATGTGGGTACATTGAATCAACATCTCAAGATATCAGTCAGGAAGTTACAGCTTGGTCGTAAATGGGTCTTCGAAATGGACAATGACCCCAAGCGTACTTCCAAAGTTGTGGCAAAATGGCTTAAGGACAACAAAGTCAAGGTATTGGAGTGGCCATCACAAAATCCTGACCTCAATCCTATAGAAAATGTGCGGGCAGAACTGAAAAAGCACCTGCGAGCAAGGAGGCCTACAAACCTGACTCAGTTACACCAGCTCTGTCAGGTGGAATGGGCCAAAATTCACCCAACTTATTATGGGAAGCTTGTGGAAGGCTACCAGAAACATTTGACTCATGTTAAACAATTTAAAGGCAGTGCTACCAAATACTAATTGAGTGTATGTAAACTTCTGACCCACTGGGAATGTGATAGAAGAAATAAATAATTCTCTCTACAATCATTCTGACATTTCACATTCTGAAAATAAAGTGGTGGATCCTAATTGACCTGAGACAGGGAATTTTACTAAGATTAAATGTAAGGAATTGTGGAAAAACTGAGTTTAAATGTATTTGGCTAAAGTGTATGTAAACTTCTGACTTCAACTGTAAGTACATTTGAGCAATTCCATTTACTTTGATACTTAAATATATTTAAAACCAAATACTTTTAGTCTTTTACTGGGTGACTTTCACTTTTACTTGAGTCATTTTCTATTAAGGTATCTTTACTTTTCCTCAAGTATGATAATTGAGTACTTTTTCCATCACTGCTGATTGACAGGACAGATCTCTGTCTGGGAGGAGAAACACACCAGAGAAACACACCAGAGAAACACACCAGAGAAACACACCAAATACACACGAGAGAGAATATATATGGGAACAGCAAAAGCAAAGATGTGGCAATTAACCAGAGCTAAAGCGAGAGAGACAGTTAGGATGTGTGATGGAATCACAATAAGAAGGAATGGATAAAGGAAAGGGAACATTTCAGAGAAAAAGAGTGGTTAAGATTGAAAATAAAGTGAGCGAGATAGAATGTGTGTGTGAGAGAGAGCGAGAGATTGCCATGTCTTCCAGAGAAGGAGAGAAAGTGACAGTGAGAGTTTTTCAGATAGAAAAAATATAAAGAATGATAGGGAGAGAGGGAGAGAGACGATGATAAAGAGGAAGAAGGAGAGAGATGAAGTAGAAGAGGGAGAGAAACCGTGATGTAGAGGAAGAGGGAGAGAGACGATGATGTAGAGGGAGAGAGACGACGAGGAAGAGCGAGAGAGACCACAACAAAGAGGGAGAGAGACG
Organism: Oncorhynchus tshawytscha; assembly: GCF_018296145.1. Taxonomy (NCBI): domain Eukaryota; kingdom Metazoa; phylum Chordata; class Actinopteri; order Salmoniformes; family Salmonidae; genus Oncorhynchus; species Oncorhynchus tshawytscha. The sequence goes on along the minus strand of NC_056449.1, from coordinate 15,875,924 downwards.
ACGATGAAGAGGGAGAGAGACGATGAAGAGGGAGAGAGATGATGAAGAGTAAGAGAGACTATGATGAAGAGGAAGGAGAGAGACGATGATGAAGAGGGAGAGAGACGATGATGAAGAGGTAAGAATGTGAGAGACGATAATGAAGAGAAAGGGTGTGAGAGACGATGAAGAGGGTGAGAGACGATAACGAAGAGGGAGAGAGACGATGAGGAAGAAGAAGAGTGAGAGAGAAGATGATGAAGAGGGAGAGAGACGATGAGGAAGAAGAAGAGTGATAGAGAAGATGATGAAGAGAGAGAGAGACGATGATGTAGAAGAAGAGGGAGTGAGACGACGGGGAGAGGGCGAAAGACTACGAGGAAGCGAGAGATAGACGATGAGGAAGAGGAAGAGAGAGAGAGACGATGAGGAGGGAGAGCGATGAAGAGGGAGTGGGAGAGATGATGATGAAGAGGAAGGAGAGGGACGATGATGAAGAGGGAGGGAAACGATAAGGACGAGTGTGAAAGAGGAAGAGGGAGAGACGATGATGAAGAGAAAGAGTGAGAGACGGTGATGAAGAGGGAGAGAGACGATGAGGAAGAGGGAGAGTGACGATGATGAAGAGGAAGGAGTGAGACTAGACCCGTAACAATGATGAGGAAGAGAGATGATGATGGAAAGGAAGAGAGACGATGATGAAGAGGGAGAGGGACGAAGAGGAAGGGATACGATGATGAAGAGGAAAAGGGAGATAGACGATCATGAAGAGGAAGGGGAAGAGGGAGAGAGATGATGACGAAGATGAAGAGGGAGAGAGACAATGATGAAGAGGGAGAGAGATGATGATGAAGAGGAAGAGGGACGATGATGAAGAGGGAGAGACGATGATGAAGAGAGAGTGTGAGAGACGATAAGGAAGTGGAAGAGGGACAGAGACGATGATGAAGAGGAAGGAGAAAGACTCGTAACAATGATGATGAAGAGGAAGAGAGACGATGATGAAGAGGAAGAGAGACGATGATAAAGAGGGAGAGGGACGAAGAGGAAGAGAGGGGATGATGAAGAGGAAGAAGGAGAGACGATGAAGAGGAAGAAGGAGAGAGACGATGAAGAGGAAGAGCGAGAGAGACGATAATGAAGAGGAAGAGAGACAGAGAGAAAGAGTGTGTCTCAGACCAACTTTCATCACCGTCATGTCTTCCAGATGACTTACCGGTGATCTGGACTAGAAGTGGAGCATCAGCACTAAGACAACCAGGACAGGGTGTCGCTCTCAGTTCACCACGGCGAATGAGGCGCTGTCACACACACAGATCATCAGCTGCCCATTCCCATCTGCCGCTAGTGTTGTCTTAGTGATAGTTCTGTTTTGTCATGCAATGTAGCTCTGGCTCTGGTCCAATGTCCACACTAGTGGATGCTCAGCTAAGACCTATAGTGGGGCAAAAAAGTATTTAGTCAGCCACCAATTGTGCAAGTTCTCCCATTTAAAAATATGAGAGAGGCCTGTAATTTCATCATAGGTACACTTCAACTATGACAGACAAAATGAGAAAAAGAAAATCCAGAATATCACATTGTAGGATTTTTAATGAATTTATTTGCAAATTATGGTGGAAAATAAGTATTTGGTCAACAACTAAAGTTTATCTCAATACTTTGTTATATACCCTTTGTTGGCAATGACAGAGGTCAAACGTTTTCTGTAAGTCTTCACAAGGTTTTCACACACTGTTGCTGGTATTTTGGCCCATTCCTCCATGCAGATCTCCTCTAGAGCAGTGATGTTTTGGGGCTGTTGCTGGGCAACACGGACTTTCAACTCCCTCCAAAGATTTTCTATGGGGTTGAGATCTGGAGACTGGCCAGGCCACTCCAGGACCTTGAAATGCTTCTTACGAAGCCACTCCTTCGTTGCTCGGGCTGTGTGTTTGGGATCATTGTCATGCTGAAAGACCCAGCCACGTTTCATCTTCAATGCCCTTGCTGATGGAAGGAGGTTTTCACTCAAAATCTCACGATACATGGCCCCATTCATTCTTTCCTTTACACAGATCAGTCGTCCTGGTCCCTTTGCAGAAAAACAGCTCCAAAGCATGATGTTTCCACCCCCATGCTTCACAGTAGGAATGGTGTTCTTTGGATGCAACTCAGCATTCTTTGTCCTCCAAACAAGACCCACGTCCCTGGCTACGTATTGTGTTACTGATGGTTGGCTTTGTTACTTTGGTCCCAGCTCTCTGCAGGTCATTCACTAGGTCCCCCGTGTGGTTCTGGGATTTTTGCCCACCGTTCTTGTGATCATTTTGACCCCACGGGGTGAGATCTTGCGTGGAGCCCCAGATCGAGGGAGATTATCAGTGGTCTTGTATGTCTTCCATTTCCTAATAATTGCTCCCACAGTTGATTTCTTCAAACCAAGCTGCTTACCTATTGCAGATGCAGTCTTCCCAGCCTGGTGCAGGTCTACAATTTTGTTTCTGGTGTCCTTTGACAGCTCTTTGGTCTTGGCCATAGTGGAGTTTGGAGTGTGACTGTTTGAGGTTGTGGACAGGTGTCTTTTATACTGATAACAAGTTCAAACATGTGCCATTAATACAGGTAACGAGTGGAGGACAGAGGAGCCTCTTAAAGAAGAAGTTACAGGTCTGTGAAAGCCAGAAATCTTGCTTGTTTGTAGGTGACCAAATACTTATTTTCCACCATAATTTGCAAATAAATTCATTAAAAATCCTACAATGTGATTTTCTGTATTTTTTTTTCTCATTTTGTCTGTCATAGTTGAAGTGTACCTATGATGAAAATTACAGCCCTCTCTCATCTTTTTAAGTGGGAGAACTTGCACAATTGGTGGCTGACTACATACTTTTTTGCCCCACTGTAAGTACTGTTGCCCCGGGTCCATACACGTTTTGCGACCAGGCGGGATGGAATTATTCTATCTAGTGATGCACCGATATGACATTTTTGGCCGATACCGATATCCGATACTTTCCTTGCCAAACACCCTGATAAAGATAACCGATAATTCAAATTTTAGGGGCCTTTTAAGCATTAAGAGGTGTCACTACAGTCCCTGGTTCGAATCCAGGCTGTATCACATCCGGCCGTGATTTGGAGTCTCATAGGGCAGCGCACAATTGGCCCATCGTCGCCCGGGGTAAGCCATAATTGTAAATAAGAATTTGCTCTTAACTGACTTGTCTATTTAAATAAAGGTTACACACACACACCGCACTGACCAAAGTTATTTTGTTTTACTGGTAAGGTCTAATTTTCCCCTATAGTCTGTTGCTGTGTTTAGTTGAATTTCATTCTTGTCACCAGTGATATACTGTAATATACGTTATATTATTGGTTATATTTTATGTTGTAAAGTTAAAATGCAGTGGTAAACTAAATCCCAAGAATAAAATCTAAATGCAGTGGATGTGTTAAGGCTGCAGCCAGCAGCTGTGCAGATATTCCATTCAAAGTTAATTAACTTAATCTTGAGAGAGAGAGAGAGAGGGAGAGAGAGAGAGAGAGAGATGCAGAATGAGAGATATTTAAGGAGGAATGGAGTGCGTGTGAGTTTGCATGTGCATGTGTTCTGCTCTGTGTGTGGTAGTATCTGGGACGCTGGGACCGAGATGGAGAGGGAGGGAGAAAGTAGAAGAGGGAGAGACAGTGAGAGAGGGAGTCCGTGTGTTAATTCATTCATTGGCAAGATGCAGTAGGCCACTCGCTCTCCTTTCTCCATCTTCCTCTCCTCTTTCTCTTTCCGTTCCAGTAATGGCTCCATCAGGACAGTGCCAGGCTTGGTCTGTGTGTCAAAGCTGATGGGGCCCTCGATGCCCCCTTTGTCTTACCCTCCTTCCCCTCCTCCCTCTATCCCCCTCTCTTTGATGGAGTCAGTCCAATCATAAGGCCCTGGGAGATGAACCGTGACTGATGAAATATCAACCGCATACGAGGATCACGTTGCAACCGCAGTCAGCCTGTGCTGATGTGGTGAGGGGGATGGAGGGAGGAAGAGAGTTGGATTGGGGGGTGGATGGATGGATGGAGATAGATGTAGAGGAGATGGGAGGAGATTAATGAAATGAGTAGGCCACAGGTAGGGGAGTTAAATGTGGACACACACACACACACACTGTAACACTCTTCTTCAGGATCGGTGGGTCCCCTGCTGGATGGTTAAGCTAACGTAGGCCAGTGCGATTAGCATGAGGTTGTAAGTAACAAGAACATTTCCCAGGACAAAGACATATCTGATATTGGCAGAAAGCTTAAATTCTTGTTAATCTAACTGAACTGTCCAATTTAGAGTAGCTATTACAGTGAATTAATACAATACTATTGTTTGAGGAGAGTGCACAGTTTTGAACATGAAAAGTTATTGATAAACAAATTAGGCACATTAGGGCAGGCTTGACGCAACATTTTGAACAGAAATGCAATGGTTCATTGGATCATCTAAAACTTTGCATATACACTGCTACCATCTAGTGGCCAACATTTTTATTGCACCTGTGCTGGAATAATGCTAATTATAAAAGCACCTCCTCCCAACTGCCCACTGCACTGAGGATAGGAAACTCTGTCACCACCGAAAAATCCAGTATAATTGAGAATTTCAATAAGCATTTTTCTACGGCTGGCAATGCTTTCCACAGCAACTCGCCCAAGCCTTCCCCATTTCTCTTTCTCCCAAATCCAGTCAGCTGATGTTCTGAAAGAGCTGCGAAATCTGGAAACCTACAAATCAGCCGGGCTAGACAATCTGGACCCTTTCTTTCTAAAATTATCTGCCGAAATTGTTGCAACCCCTATTACTAGCCTGTTTAACCTCTCTTTCGTGTCGTCTGAGATTCCCAAAGATTGGAAAGGAGCTGCGGTCATCCCCCTCTTCAAAGGGGGGGGACACTCTTGACCCAAACTGCTACAGACCTATATCTATCCTACCCTGCCTTTCTAAGGTCTTCAAAATCCAAGTCAACAACAGATTACCGATCATTTCGAATCCCACTGCACCTTCTCCGCTATGCAATCTGGTTTCAGAGCTGGTCATGGGTGCACCTCAGCCACGCTCAAGGTACTAAACGATATCTTAACCGCCATTGATAAGGAACAATACTGTGCTGCTGTATTCATTGACCTGGCCAAGGCTTTCGACTATGTCAATCACCACATCCTCATCAGCAGACTCAACAGCCTCGGTTTCTCAAATGATTGCCTCGCCTGATTCACCAACTACTTTTCCGATAGAGTTCAGTGTGTCAAATCGGAGGGCCTGTTGTCCGGGCCTCTGGCAGTCTCAATGGGGGTGCCACAGGGTTTAATTATTGGTCCAACTCTTTTCTCTGTATACATCAATGATGTCGCTCTTGCTGCTGGTGAGTCTCTGATCCACCTCTACGCAGACGACACCATTCTGTATACCTCTGGCCCTTCTTTGGACACTGTGTTAACAACCCTCCAGACAAGCTTCAATGCCATACAACTCTCCTTCCATGACCTCCAACTGCTCTTAAATACAAGTAAAACTAAATGCATGCTCTTTATTCAATCGCTGCCTACATCTGCCCGTTCGCCCATTATCACTGCTCTGGACGGTTCTGACTTAGAATATGTGGACAACTACAAATACCTAGGTGTCTGGTTAGCCTGTAAACTATCCTTCCAGACTCACATCAAACATCTCCAATCTCCAAAAAAAAGTTAAATCTAGAATTGGCTTCCTATTTTGCAACAAAGCATTCTTCACTCATACTGCCAAACATACCCTCGTAAAACTGACCATCCTACCGATCCTCGACTTCGGCGATATCATTTACAAAATAGCCTCCAACACCCTACTCAACAAATTGGATGCAGTCTATCACAGTGCCATCCGTTTTGTCACCAAAGCCCCATATAATAACCACCACTGCGACCTGTACGCTCTCGTTGGCTGGCCCTCGCTTCATACTCATCGCCAAACCCACTGGTTCCAGGTCATCTACAAGACCCTACTAGGTAAAGTCCTGCCTTATCTCATTTCGCTGGTCACCATAGCAGCACCCACCCATAGCACACGCTCCAGCACGCTCCAGCAGGTGTATTTCACTGGTCACCCCCTGGGCTACAAAAATCTCTGAAACTGGAAACACTTATCTCCCTCACCAGCTTTAAGCACCAGCTGTCAGAGCAGCTCACAGATCACTGCACCTGTACATAGTCCATCTATAAATAGCCCAAACAATTACCTCATCCCCTACTGTATTTATTTATTTATTTTTGCTGCCTTGCACCCCAGTATTTCTACTTTGCACATCACCTACTGCAAATCTACTATTACAGTGTTTTTAATTGCTATATTGTATTTACTTCGCCACCGTGGCCTTTTCGTTGCCTTTACCTCCCTTCTCACCTCATTTGCTCACATTGTATATAGACTTGTTTTTGTACTGTATTATTGACTGTATGTTTGTTTTACTCCATGTGTAACTCTGTGTTGTTGTATGTGTCGAACTGCTTTGCTTTATCTTGGCCAGGTCACAGTTGTAAATGAGAACTTGTTCTCAACTTGCCTACCTGGTTAAACAAAGGTCAAATAAAATAAATAAAAAATACATTATGGCCTTTCTCTTGCATTTCAAAGATAATGGTACAAAAAAAATGTTTGGTTTTTCTTTGTATTGTCTTTTACCAGATCTATTGTGTTATATTCTCCTACATTCCTTTCATATTTATACAAACTTCAAAGTGTTTCCTTTCAGAAAATGCCTATCCTGGCTTCAGGGCCTGAGCTACAGGCAGTTAGATTTGGGTATGTCATTTTAGGTGAAAATTGAAAAAAAAGGGTCCAATCCTTAATCCTTAATACACACCCTTAATACACACCCTTAATACACACCCTTAATACAAATCTAAATAAAATACATTTCCATTTGTCACATGCAAATACATAGACCTTACATTGAAATGCTTACTTACAAGCCCTTAACCAACAATGCAGTTTTCAGAAAAATACCCCGCAAAAAATAAATAAAAGTAACAAATAATTAAAGAGCAGCAGTAAAATAACAATAGCGAGGCTATGTACAGGGGGTACCGGTACAGAGTCGATGTGCGGAGGCACCGGTTAGTCAAGATAATTGAGGTAATATGTACAGTACATGTAGGTGGAGTTATTAAAGTAACTATACATAGAAAATAACAGAGAGTAGCAGCAGCATAAAGGAGGGGGAGGGGCAGTGCAAATTGTCTGGGTAGCCAATTGATTAGATATTCAGGAGTCTTATGGCTTTGGGGTAGAAGCTGTTTAGAAGCCTCTTGGACCAGGACTTGGTGCTCCGGTACCGCTTGCCGTGCCGTAGCAGAGAGGACAGTCTATGACTAGGGTGGCTGGAGTCTTTGACCATTTTTAGGGCCTTCCTCTGACACTGCCTGGTATAGAGGTCCAGAATGGCAAGAAGCTTGGACCCGATGATGTACTGGGCCATACACATTACCCTCTGTAGTGTCTTACCAGGCAGTAATGCAACCCATCAGGATGCTCTCGATGGTGCAGCTGTGGAACCTTTTGAGGCTCTGAGGACCCATGCCAAATCTTTTCAGTCTCCTGTGGGGAATAGGTTTTGTCGTGCCTTCTTCACGACTGTCTTGGTGTGCTTGGACCCTGTTAGTTTGTTGGTGATGTGGACACCAAGGAACTTGAAGCTGTCAACCTGCTCTACTACAGCCCCATCGATGAGAATAGGAGTGTGCTCTGTCCTCCTTTTCCTGTAGTCCACAATTGTTGTTCTTGCACCACATGGTCACGTCTCTGACCTCCTCCCTATAGGCTGTCTCGTCATTGTCAGTGATCAGGCCTAGCACTGTTGTGTCATCTGCAAACTTAATGATGGTGTTGGAGTCGTGCCTGGCCGTGCAGTCATGGGTGAACAGGGAGTACAGGAGGGGACTGAGCACGCACCCCTGAGGTGCCACCCGTGTTGAGGATCAGCGTGGCGGATGTGTTTTTACCACCTGGGGGCGGCCCGTCAGGAAGTCCAGGATCCAGTTGCAGAGGGAGGTGTTCAGTCCCATGGTCCTTAGCTTAGTGATGAGCTTTGAGGGCACTATGGTGTTGAACGCTGAGCTGTAGTCAATGAATAGCATTCTCACATAGCTGTTCCTTTTGTACCTGATGTGAAAGGGCAGTGTGGAGTGCAATAAAGATTGCATCATCTGTGGATCTTTTGGGGCGGTATGCAAATTTGAGTGGGTCTAGGTTTTCTAGGGTTTCTGGGATAATGGTGTTGATGTGAGCCATGACCAGCCTTTCAATGCATTTCATGGCTACATATGTGAGTGCTACGGGTCAGTAGTCATTTAGGCAGGTTACCTTAGTGTTCTTGGGCACAGGGACTATGGTGGTCTGCTTGAAACATGTTGTTATTATAGACTCAGACAGAGAGAGGTTGAAAATGTCAGTGAAGACACTTGCCAGTTGGTCAGCACATGTTCGGAGTGCATGTCCTGGTAATCCGTCTGGCCCTGCGGCCTTGTGAATGTTGACCTGTTTAAAGGTCTTACTCACATCGGCTGCAGAGAGCGTGATCACACAGTCGTCTGGAGCAGCTGATGCTCTCATGCATGTTTCAGTGTTACTTGCCTCGAAGCGAGCATAGAAGTTATTTAGCTCCTCTGGTAGGCTCGTGTCACTGGGAAGCTCTCGGCTGTGCTTCCCTTTGTAGTCTGTAATAGTTTGCAAGCCCTACCACATCCGAGCGTCGGAGCCGGTGTAGTACGATTTGATCTTAGTCCTGTATTGATGCTTTGCCTGTTTGATGGTTCATCGGAGGGCTTCCGGGTTAGAGTCCCACTCCTTGAAAGTTGCAGCTCTATCCTTTAGCTCAGTGCAGATGTTGCCTGTATTCCTTGGCTTCTGGTTGGGGTATGTATGTACAGTCAATGTGGGGACGAGGTCATCGATGCACTTATTGATGAAGCCAGTGACTGATGTGGTGTACTCCTCAATGCCATCGGAAGAATCCCGGAACATATTCCAGTCTGTGCTAGCAAAACAGTCCTGTAGCTTAGCATCTGCTTCATCTGACCGTATGTTGTGCTGAGATGTTTTCCATTTGATTCTTGCACACTGTCCATTACCATCAGAATGCAACACGGATCTTATTTCAGCACTGTTCATTAGCTTCAGAATGCAACACGGATCTTATTTCAGCACTGTTCATTAGCTTCAGAATGCAACACGGATCTTATTTCATCACTGTTCATTAGCTTCAGAATGCAACACGGATCTTATTTCATCACTGTTGATTAGCTTCAGAATGCAACACGGATCTTATTTCATCACTGTTCATTAGCTTCAGAATGCAATGGATCTTAATCACTGTTCATTAGATGAAACTTATTTCATCACTGTTCATCTTCAGAATGCAGCTTATTTCATCACTGTTCATTAGCTTCAGAATGCAACACGGATCTTATTTCATCACTGTTCATTAGCTTCAGAATGCAACACGGATCTTATTTCATCACTGTTCATTAGCTTCAGAATGCAACACGGATCTTATTTCATCACTGTTCATTAGCTTCAGAATGCAACACAGATATTATTTCATCACTGTTCATTAGCTTCAGAATGCAACACAGATCTTATTTCATCACTGTCCATTAGCTTCAGAATGCAACATGGATCTTATTTCATCACTGTTCATTAGCTTCAGAATGAAACACGCTTATTTCATCAATGTTCATTAGCTTCAGAATGCAACACAGATCTTATTTCATCACTGTCCATTAGCTTCAGAATGCAACATGGATCTTATTTATTCTCTTTACAGTCTTAACTCAATACTATAAAGCTGGAAGTTAGTATTTTCGAACAGAGTGCAAGGTTTCCCCCTAAAGACAAACTCATGGCAGATCAGGCTAATGGACTAATTGTTCCCAGATCATCCTGACCAAGTAAAGCAATGGCAGATCAACCAGGCAGACGAATCAATCCCGCATCAGGCAGACAGACGGACAGAGAGATGACGAATCAATATCAAATCAGCCCAGATACTCAAAACTATTATTGTCACGCAAACAATCTGTCTCTCTGTCTGTAAGATGAGATGGTAGGCCTATTACATTTAATTTAGTCATATAGTATTTTCTTTGTGTAGGGTGTATATTTCATCTGATTAGTGTGTAACAGGGTTTAATTGGTTTGTGCATTGGTGAGGATCATGTATCTTATATGAAGGTCTGTGCTTTGCTTTGGTGTCATGTTCTCAGGGAGACATTGATGTGATGCAATTTGTTGATTGGATGAATTTCATAACGTTAGCACTCTAAAGTCATCAGTGTGACTTTGTAGCTGCCGCAGCACTGGGCTGGGGGGTTAACGGCACAATAGAAGAAGTGGTCTGATGACACAACCAGTCTATTGAGATTAAAGGCTGTCTGTCCGGCCCGCTCAATCAGAGCCCCTCGATCGATTTGCTCCGGGAGTCATGTCTTACTCACCCCTCATCCTCTCTCTCCTCTTCCCTCTCTCACTCTCTCTCCTCTCTCTGTCATCTCTCCTCCCTCTATCATTGTTGGAGAATCGCAGCCCTGGCCAAGGAGAATGAGACAATGTTCCCTATCGATTAACCAAGTGGCCCTGTACCAGGAGGGGACTGCAGGATGGATAGGCTGCCTATAGGGTGTGTGTGTGGTGGGTGGGTGGGTTGGGGTTTGTGTGTAGACATTCTGTACTGAACTGTTTCATCACTAAGTGCAAATGTGTTGTCGATGTGTGTCAACTCAAATTCAGGACAAAACAGACTGCATTTGCAATCTTGCTCCTTGGCCTGTATTCTGAGAGAAGCAGAGGAAACCAGGTCCGTGTTCAATAAAGGTTGCTTGTTTGTGACATGTAGACAGGCTGTGCTGAGACACTGTTTCATAATGCATGAGGAGGACAGGACGGGCGGAGCAAGCACACATCCCTCACATCAAATGGGCTGATACAAGATAGTGTGGAAAGACAGAGAGAGAGAGGAGGAGGCAGGAAGACAGGTTGAGCAAGAATTGGGAAGCACTTGGAGAATCATATTTATATGGCTTAATGAATACTTGTGGTATATACATAGCCTGCAAATGAATGCTTAAAGTAAAGGTATAGAAAAACATGTTAACATCGAATTGTAACACATATACATACAGTAGAAAAGTATTCAGTGTATAGAATTGGATCTGATATGTGCATTGATGTTGTATTGGTGTGTGTTGATGTGTTTTGATGTTGTATTGATGTTTATAGATGTGTATTTCGGTTATATTGATGTTGTATTGTTCTTGTATTGATGTTATATTGTTCTTGTATTGATGTTGTATTGTTCTTGTATTGATGTTATATTGTTCTTGTATTGATGTTGTATTGTTCTTGTATTAATGTTATATTGTTCTTGTATTGATGTTGTATTATTCTTGTTTTGATGTTGTATTGTTCTTGTATTGATGTTATATTGTTCTTGTATTGATGTTGTATTGTTCTTGTATTGTTCTTGTATTGATGTTATATTGTTCTTGTATTGATGTTGTATTGTTCTTGTATTGATGTTATATTGTTATTGTATTGATGTTATATTGTTCTTGTATTGATGTTGTATTGTTCTTGTATTGATGTTGTATTGTTCTTGTATTGATGTTGTATTGTTCTTGTATTGATGTTGTATTGTTCTTGTATTGATGTTGTATTGTTCTTGTATTGATGTTGTATTGTTCTTGTATTGATGTTGTATTGTTCTTGTATTGATGTTATATTGTTCTTGTATTGATGTTGTATTGTTCTTGTATTGATGTTATATTGTTCTTGTATTGATGTTATATTGTTCTTGTATTGATGTTGTATTGTTCTTGTATTGATGTTATATTGTTCTTGTATTGATGTTGTATTGTTCTTGTATTGATGTTATATTGTTCTTGTATTGATGTTATATTGTTCTTGTATTGATGTTATATTGTTCTTGTATTGATGTTGTATTGTTCTTGTATTGATGTTATATTGTTCTTGTATTGATGTTATATTGTTCTTGTATTGATGTTGTATTGTTTATTGTATTGTTCTTGTATTGATGTTATATTGTTCTTGTATTGATGTTGTATTGTTCTTGTATTGATGTTGTATTATTCTTGTATTGATGTTGTATTGTTCTTGTATTGATGTTGTATTGTTCTTGTATTGATGTTGTATTGTTCTTGGTCTTGCATTGATGTTGTATTGGTGTTGTGTTGATGTTGTATTGGTGTTGTATTGATATTGTATTGGTGTTGTATTGGTGTTGTATTGGTGTTGTGTTGATATTGTATTGGTGTTGTATTGATGTTGTATTGGTGTTGTGTTGATATTGTATTGGTGTTGTATTGATGTTGTATTGATGTTGTATTGATATTGTATTGATGTTGTATTGGTGTTGTATTGGTGTTGATATTGTATTGATGTTGTATTGATGTTGTATTGGTGTTGTGTTGATGTTGTATTGGTGTTGTGTTGATGTGTATTGGTGTTGTGTTGATGTTGTATTGTTCTTGTGTTGATGTGTATTGGTGTGTATTGGTGTTGTATTGATGTTGTATTGGTGTTGTGTTGATATTGTATTGGTGTTGTATTGATGTTGTATTGATGTTGTATTGATATTGTATTGATGTTGTATTGGTGTTGTATTGGTGTTGATATTGTATTGATGTTGTATTGATGTTGTATTGGTGTTGTGTTGATGTTGTATTGGTGTTGTGTTGATGTGTATTGGTGTTGTGTTGATGTTGTATTGTTCTTGTGTTGATGTGTATTGGTGTGTATACAGGGCTCATCTGTAAAATAGACCTTGGTCTCAGCATAACTCTCTGTCAAAATAAAGTTTAAATAAATACTCAAACACTGTTAAACAATAAATACAAATATTTACCCTCTGCAGACTGCACTACCATGACAACTTCCCTAATGCTCTCTCTCGGTGTCGATGTAAAACAAGCACCTAGGAACGTGACCCTGCATTTTAAGTACTCATCTGTCGGGGACGCACTAGGGTGCACTTGTAAAAAAAGACCACCTGCTTGCTTCTCAAAAACTAACCATATGACAGGCGTTGCAGATTGATATTGTTATTAAATTGGGGTAGTTAAGTTTGTGGTTAGAAGCTTTTTATTAATTGTCAAAACTCTATCTCCCTGGGTGATATTTGGGGAGGGTTAGCTGTTGAAATGGAATAATGGGGTTTAGCCCTGAGCAGGGTGTGTGTGTTCTGTGTCCTGTGTGTGCATGTGCTTAGGTGTGACCATGTGTATGTTGTATGTTTTTGGGCATGCTCCCCCAATTTTCTTTTGTGTGTGTGTGTGTGTGTGTGTATGTGTGTGTGTGTGTGTGTGTGTGTGTGTGTGTATGTGTGTGTGTGTGTGTGTGTGTGTGTGTGTGTGTGTGTGTGTGTGTGTGTGTGTGTGTGTGTGTGTGTGCGTGCGTGCGTGCAGGCTTCACTGTTAACCCACACATCTGGGAGCACAGAGGAGATCTGAGAAAGTTTTACAGTTCTTTGGTAACATTTCCGAGGGTCTGTGTTTTTGTGTGTGTTACATCTGACAGTTTGTCACAGTGGTATGTTTAGGATATGTACGGAAGCTTGTAGCTGCTGCCTGTCGAGTTTAACACGGTCTAGTGTCGTACAGGGTGGTCCGCCGTCGTACAGTGATCCTAGGCAGGGCTACAGAGGCACAGAACAGTACAGACTTGTGTTCCTTATCCACATGGACCTAAAGGAACATTACACTTTCAGATCAAAGTTTGTCAGATGTCTAATGTTAAGATGTCCCATGACATTGGTTGTGTAGATCTAGCTATATGCCTCTATCCCCCAAAAATAGAAAGGGTCAACACAAATTAAAAGTAGGAAAACCAGGTAATTAGATGGTGCTAATCTTTTCCATTCATTTGGGGTAGAGGCACATAGCTGGATCTACACAACCAATGTCATGGGACGTGGTTTCATCTTGGCATGAGTCCACTTTTGAGGTTAAAAATAATTGGACACATTTTCATTCATAAGTGTAATGTCACTTTATTAAAACATGCAATGAGGAAGGGATGAGTAACTCCCCAGATAATATGAATCACTTTGAGATGGAATTAAAGTGCTATACCATTATCATTCATCTCTAAACTGACCTTCCACATCTTAATGGCACATTAGGGGAAAACACTTGACTATTGGTTGAAACCCAGTGAAACCGATAGCTTAAGGGGTGGTAGGGTAAGAATGGATCTCTTTGTGTCTTATCACGGGCCTCCTCATGGTATGTGTACCGTCCATTTACCAGATGGGGAAAAAGGGGTTTAGCACTAGGGGAAAGAACCACATAATGTTAATTGTGCATGTGATGTGGTGCGTCATCAAGCCTATCTCCCGGGCACAGCTGAGATTCATAAAGCTTATCAACCAATTAGAAAGACAGCAGCTATTGGATTTGAATGTTAACACAGCGTTCAATGGCAACGATTCTTGCATATCTCAATTTGGCAGAATTTGACCCTAATCAACCCCAATTGTTTTATTTTATAAGCATAGATTTCAATGTGTTCTCAGAGTACATTCTGGACATCATTGTCTAGCTTGTTCACCTCCAGCAATAGCTGTATCTTATGAGTCACAATGTAAATGACTTAGGCAACTATTTCACTCTAGCGAAAGACTGTGTATCTCTCTGAATCCATTGCACATGGTGTTATTGTAAGATTTGAATGGGCAAACAGATCTTAGGACTTGTGCTGCCGGAGGGCCGTCTTTTATTGGATGAAACGATGAGAAGTGCGTTGAGTTCAGGGGCATTGTTCTCCTGGTGTAGTAGTTGCTGCCTGCTGTATGGCTGCTCTAGTCAGTGTGTTGTTATTTTTCCTGTGTGGTGATTTGTTGTGTGGAGGCTGTGGGCTCATATTACCCATACCCCTTTTCATCACGGTGTGTTTATATAAGTTACTCTGTGTCTCTGTCTCATCCAAAAAAGTGTGTGTTTTGTGTGTGTGCGCTTGAGGTTCATATGTTTGGTTCCCATAGGCATAGCTAATCGAGTCACTCACTTCCTGGAGGACATGTGTTAGTAAATGGGGATAGATTATCATATGACTGGCTTGTTTTGATAACCGATGGAGCGTGTCTGTCTGTCTGTCTGTCTGTCTGTCTGTCTGTCTGTCTGTCTGTGTCTGTCTGTCTGTCTGTCTGTCTGTCTGTCTGTCTGTCTGTCTGTCTGTCTGTCTGTCTGTCTGTCTGTCTGTCTGTCTGTCTGTCTGTCTGTCTGTCTGTCTGTCTGTCTGTCTGTCTGTCTGTCTGTCTGTCTGTCTGTCTGTCTGTCTGTCTGTCTGTCTGTCTGTCTGTCTGCCTGCCTGCCTGCCTGCCTGTCTGTCTGTCTTTCAACATCTCATTGATATCCAGTGACAAATACAACCTCATGTTCTTCTCCTAATCTGAATCAGGAGCCACTAATCCACCTCCAGCTGCTCCTCTTACAAGAGGACAGAGGAACTGGGTTACTGCCCCGCTTAGAAGAGAAGGTTATGGTTTCCGTATATACTGACTCAAACGACAATAGAGTTCCTACGTTATGAATTCAGATGCAGAACATGTGTCCGAGTTATGCTAGAGTGATACAATGTGTCTTTACTGGCTGTACTCAGGCCTGAATGTCAATGAAATATGTGTACGTTGTTTGAATTCCCACTGTGTGATATCAAGAAGAATAGGCTCTGGTTTGAATGTGGATCATGCGTTGATGCTGGAGTGTGTGTGTGTGTGTGTGTGTGTGTGTGTGTGTGTGTGTGTGTGTGTGTGTGTGTGTGTGTGTGTGTGTGTGTGTGTGTGTGTGTGTGTGCAGTGCCTTTGTGCATCCGCGTACATGAATTTGTGCGTGTGGTTGTATGTGTGTGTGTGTGTATGTTTGGGTTTGTGAATCTAACCGCACCCCCCGTCACTCTCCTCTTCCTCTCCAGATGGCGGACGAAGCAGAATTTGGATTACTGCTTTCTCATGATGTACGCCCAGTCTAAAGGGACCTACTATGTGCAGGTACGAAACCTCAATCTTCCAGTATGCATCTGTTTACTGTTTTAGGAAATGAGTACATTCTGCAGTGTAAAATGAGAATCTGGAAGTGTGTAAACACTATGAACTGTTTGTTCTGGGAATAATAGTTGTCCGAGCTTGGAACTACGTTGCTCACAGGGCAGCCATTGCACATAACCTTCGAGCAGGAGGCACTCCACTTCACTTCATTTTCCACGCAAGACCTATCGTGAGGGTGACGTGCCATAAATTAGCCTCAGTCGTCTCCCACAGTCGGGGCTGCATTCGTGAGACCCGACGAACGCTTGCGTTTTGACATTAACACCCGATGCGGTTGTGTATTTTGACAGCGCTACTCGCTCTGAACTTCAAGGAGGTTCTCCTCTGGTGAAGGGAAGGGTAATTACTTCCACGTTAGTTCCCAGCCGGGGAAGGAAGTGGAAAGATGCAAACTCTGTTAGGCAGATGCAGATTAGGAGGGAGCGTTGTGATTAGGTTGGGATTTGGTTACCGTCTTTCTGCTGCTGTAAAACATCAGACGTCTCTCATTCCTACCCATAATGTAGGAGGATATGTTGACACACCACTAGGCCTCCATCGAAGCGTCTTCAGAACAAGAAGACAATCTGTATCCATTGAAGATGAGACTGAGGGAATGCAACGCATGTGTAGCATATGGCTCAGGCGCCAATGCTTGTTCCACGTGACATTGTGTGCTTTGATGAGAGCACAGAAACATTTGGTTCTGTGTTGCTCTGACATATTGTCTGAATGACTCCTGTCCCCTGGAGAGATGTGTTCTGATCTTATTCACAATGTGCCTTTGTACTCCTTAGAGAAAACAGGAGACCATGTTAAAATAGCAGTAAAATCAGGCGCTTACTCACCTTTCAATGTCCCTTTTCTACTTTTAAAACCTAGATGTTCCATATTCATTGAAATTGACAGTGTAGAATTTATTAAAACAGACTGGTTCAAACACAGGTTTAAATCAACACATGTAACGGCTGCTTGTACAAACTGCCGCTCCTCATTACCGGGCAGACTTTAGCCACTGGGATAGAAACTGATGGAAACAGCCATGTTTATTCCGCCACCGGCTGGGGATAGGGTAACGGCCATCTGTTGCAGCCCAATGTATCATCCTGGCGTGGCATGCGACTCACAAAACATGTATCCGGGCTGTCTCCACCTCGGTCCCCACTCACGGCAGGAGAAGAGGGGGTGAGAGGGAAGCAGGGTGAGATGGGAAGTGGCAGGAGTTGCGTGGGACCACTTTTGGAGCCTCGCCTCAGAAAGGAGAGGAGAAGAGCGCACAGTTTATTTCTTCAGAATCACCTCATCTGTTTTGTGACACACAGAGCAGCTGTCACTCCTCTCACCACGGCAGGCTGTCCAGATGTCTTTTTTATTTATTTTATTTATTTTTATTCATGTTAATTAGTTGCCTGGGAGGACTGGGAGGTCTTTGGTAGTTGTGTGTTTCATCTCCTGTTTAAGTCTACTGACTCATTTGAAGCTAATTTTAAAGCTTTTTTTGTAAGAGGATAAAGGACATAGTTTTTATTGGTTTAGAGTATACAAATGAAGCAATTAAGTCATTTTAATTGGAAATACAGTACCACTCAAAAGTTTGGACACACCTACTCATTCAAAGGTTTTTCTTTATTTTTGCTATTTTCTACATTGTATACTAATACTGAAGACATCAAAACTATGGAATAACATATATGGAATCATGTAGTAACCAAAGAAGTTTGCCTTGCCTTGATTTGCACACTCTTGGCATTCTCTCAACCAGCTTCACCTGGAATTCTTTTCCAACAGTCTTGAAGGAGTTATGCTGAGCACTTGCTGGCAACTCACCCCAAACCATCTCGATTGGGTTGAGATCAGGTGATTGTGGAGGCCAGGTCATCTGATGCAGCACTCCATGACTCTCCTTCTTGGTTAAATAGCCTGTACACAGCCTGGGGGTGTGTTGGGTCATTGTCCTGTTGGTTAAGTGTGCCTTGAATTCTAAATAAATCACTGACATTGTCTCCAGCAAAGCACCCCCACACCATAACACCTCCTCCTCCATGCTTCACGGTGGTAACCACACATGCAGAGATCATCTGTTCACCTATGTGTCTCACAAAGACACGGCAGTTGGAACCAAAAATCTCTGATTTGGACTCATCAGACCAAAGGACAGATTTCCACCTGTCTAATGTCCATTGCTCGTGTTTATTGGCCCAAGCAAGTCTATTCTTATTATTGGTGTCCTTTATTAGTGTTTTTTTGCAGCGATTTGAGCATAAAGGCCTGATTCATGCAGTCTCCTCTGAACAGTTGATGTTGAGATGTGTCTGTAACTTGAACTCTGAGAAGCATTTATTTGGACTGCACTTTCTGAGGCTGGCAACTCTAATAAACGTATCCTCTGTAGCAGAGGTAACTCTGGGTCTTTTTTCCTGTGTCGGTCTTCATGAGAGTCAGTTTCATCATAGCAATTGATGGTTTTTGCGACTGCTCTTGAAGAGTGTCTTAAAAGATGGACTGTCGTTTCTCTTTGCTTATTTGAGCTGTTCTTGACATAATATGGACTTGGTCTTTTACCAAATAGGGCATTCTTCTCTATACCAACCCTACCTTGTCACAAAACAACTGATTGGCTCACACTCGTTAAGAAGTAAATACATTCCACAAATGACCTTTTAACAAGACACACCTGTTAATTGAAATGCATTCCAGGTGACTACCTCATGAAGCTGGTTGAGAAAATGCCAAGAGTGTGCAAAGCTGTCATCAGGGCAAAGGGTGTCGATTTGAAGAATCTCAAATATAAAATATATTTGTTTTATACTTTTTTTGGTTACCTCATGATTCCATATATGTTATTCCATAGTTCTGATGTCTTCACAATTATTCTACAATGTAGAAAATAGTTTTTTAAAATGATATATATATTTTTGAATGAGTAGGTGTGTCCAAACTACTGTACTGTATACTGTACGCTGAACCACACAATGTGTATTAAATAATTTCACGCTGTCATCTATTTTCTGTAATGCTTTTGACCCCTTCCGGAGTTTTCAATTATTCAGAAGTACAGGCCATATGTTTGCAATCACAAAAAGCCATTGCTACAAATTACACCTATTAGTATTTAATCAAATGTAATGACTGGGAATTGTAATGTTAATTCCCCTTAATAAAGGAAATAAATGTTTAACTCTTTTCCTCCCCTTTTCTCTCCCTCAGCTGGAGGATGACATTGTTGCGCGTCCAAATTACTTCACCACGATGAAGAACTTTGCCCTGCAGCAGCCTTCTGAGGAGTGGATGATCTTGGAGTTCTCCCAGCTGGGCTTCATCGGTAAGCCTCAGCCTGTGCCAAAAGAGCTAGCCTAGCGCTATTGTTGATAGTGTGAGTTAAAGAGCAACGACTCAGGGTGTTTTCACATTTGGTCCCTTTCAGACAATTTTTTTGGTTTGCTTAATTTTTGTGCAGTGTGAACACTTCAAAGGAACTCAGACCCCTCAAAAGAGCCCCTGAAGTGAACCGAGCTGAAACCATCTCGAGAGGTGGTCTGAGGGCAGTTTGCTTGAATTCCGTGTTCCGGTTCCCTTTTTTAGGACCATGTGAACGCTAAGCTCACCAAGTTCGCTTGTTATTTCCCCCCCACCACACACTAGACTACTGCAACAACATTTCCCTTGCCATAACCTCTTGGTGCCACAAAAGAGAGACGAGGATAATATTCAGGTTAGGCAGAAAAAAATGTGTCCTGTTTTTGGATATTGATTAGCGATTGTTAAGGACGCACAGAAATTCCTAAATTAGGTTTTAGTTTAGATTATTTGTTTGCAGTATGTGATCTATTGGCTAAGATACCTTCATAAGCTGTTTATTGATTGCGGGGTTTGAAAAGTGTGAGAAGACAAGAAATTTGGTGAGAATCACAACATAGATTACAAAATAGTTTCTAGTTCTTAAAGGGGCAGTACAGCAGCATACCTTGGGTGTACAATTTACAATTACATCATTATTTATTCTACAGTTATTCTATTGCAATTGATTATTTTACCAATAAAATGCACATGTTAATAGTGGCTTCTGAATACAATTATTATGTCTCATATTTTAACTAAATGCAATCTATTCGCTTCCAAAATGTAAGTAGGTACAGTACCAGTCAAAAGTTGGAACACACCTACTCATTCAAGGGTTTTTCTTTATTTTTACTGTTTTCTACATTGTAGAATAATAGTGAAGACATCAAAACTATGAAATAACACATATGAAATCATGTAGTAACCAAAAAAGTGTTAAACAAATCAAAGTATATTTTATATTTGAGATTCTTCGAAGTAGCTACCCTTTGCCATGATGACAGCTTTGCACACTCTTGGCATTCTCTCAACTAGCTTAATCTGGAATGCTTTTCCAACAGTCTTGAAGGAGTTCCCACATATGCTGAGCACTTGTTGGCTGCTTTTCCTTCACTCTGTGGTCCAACTCATCCCAAACCATCTGAATTGGGTTGAGGTTGGGTGATTGTGGAGGCCAGGTCATCTGATGCAGCACTCCATGACTCTCCTCATGAGAGCCAGTTTCATCATAGCGCTTGATGGTTTTTGCGACTGCACTCAAAGAAACTTTCAAAGTTCTTGAAATTTGACTGATCTTCATGTCTTAAAGTATTGATGGACTGTTGTTTCTCTTTGCTTATTTGAGCTGTTCTTGCCACAATATGGACTTGGTCTTTTACCAAATAGGGCTATCTTCTGTATACCAACCCTGCCTTGTCACAACACAAATGATCGGCTCAAACGCGTTAAGAAGTAAAGAAATTAGACAAATTAACTTTTAACAAGGCAAACTTGTTAATTGAAATACATTCCAGGTGACTACCCCATGAAGCTGGTTGAGAAAATGCCAAGTGTGTGCAAAGCTTTAAACGAGTAGATGTGTCCAAACTTTTGACTGGTACTGTATATCTAGCTGTCCGATAACACATTCTGATTGAATGGCTTGTCCTGCACTTGGAAAAAGATCTTGGTTTCCTTCTAAACATACCAATGTAAATGCAAAGAGGACTCGGTTCACAAAATAGTTGAAGTGAACTGGCAAAAGAGTTGAGTCCTCATTCAAAGGCAAGGTCACTGTGAATACAAAGAGAGCGGGGTTCTTTTGACTTTTTACCACATAGTACACTTTAAAGAGGACTGAGATCAGTTCTTTGAAAGAGGACTATATATGAAAACACCCTCAGTGTCACCAAAGCAGTGTTACTACAGCCTAAAGAGCTAGCCCTACCACGTTACTGTTGAGTGCCTGTACATCCACGATTGCAAAAATCCGGTAACTTTCCCAACATTCCTAGGTTTTCCAGAAATCCTGGTTGATTTCTTGCTTATTCCCTCCTGATTCCAGGCATCTTCCAACCGTGTTTTTTGGAAAACCAGGGAATTTGGGGAAAGTTACCGTATTTTTGCAATCCTAGCCAGAAGAACTAGCCAGGTGCTCTAATACTGAACGTTAAACATTTATGACTTAAGATTCTCACCTAGGCAGCCCCAAAAAAAGGGACTTCCTATGAACCCACAAGTAGGACACTGATACTTGAACAATGGGCTCGAAAGCCACTTGGTTATTCATACGAATAATGCTGACCAATGGCAAAGGTAAGCTATTTTAGTCAGAAGGTTATAATCAAATCTACAGCTTGGCAGGAAAGTTGTTTCTAAGCTCCCTCCAACTTGTCAGAACTACATTTCAAAGTACCCACTTTGAATTAAAGCCGGCGAAATTAATTGAAGCTTTAACCTGCATTTGATCTCTGCTCTAATTATACTGCAGAAAGTAATCAATTACTTATATCTTCCGGAATCTTTCAGTGTGGGGTAGCTGGCATGTGAAAATACAGTGCTCTGTTGACTGGAGCTGAAGGAAATTGAATTGATTTTAGAGGCAAGGCCACAGTCTCGGTTAGTGAGAGCAGTTCCAACTTCCAATTAAAGTGAACTGAAGGGGAACCTTTTTTAAATGCAGCCAAAACTTTTCAGTGGTTGTGTTATCTTTGGTGAGAAAATGGGGAACACATGTGGTGTGTTTTGGGGCTCGTGCAGAGCTAGTTGTTTCCAACCCAAAGTAAAGAGGTTTTGACAGCCAGCACAGGGCCAGGTCCCAAGGTAAACGGAACCAAAGAATCCTCTAGCCGCTCTTCCGCAGGGTTTGACACGTGCCGGACACACACAGACCCCATGGGGTCTATCATGTAGACAAGCTGTCTAACTACACCCACTAACTCAGTATCAGAGTCAATTGTGTCTTTTGATGAAAACGAATAGTGATATACATTATCCTTACCCCCCAGAACTCATCTATGACTGAAATAAAAACATGGTGCAGATTGATTTGAAATGATGAGCGTAAAATACCCAAATAAACCCTTCTCTGATGGTCTGTTTTTGTCATGGGACTCCTAATAGTCTGGCTGAAGCTGAATTCCACTCTATGACTGTGGCCTTTGACATTTCAAACATTTCCATTCAGAGCTTAAGAGGGGTATGGTGTCTTGTGACTCTCTGCTGATCAGTAAAAAACAAATTACCGAATCCACTGAAAAGCCCCCAAGAGGCCACCACTGTGTGCTTTTGTTTTGTTCTCTGATAAATGTGAAAGACGAGTATTGCAGTGGCGTGTATTCATGAATGCCAAGGGAAGCCAGGCTTCCTCAAAAAATGTACCAAGAAAAAAACATACAAAATACTTTATCTTTCGTCTCTGTGTTTCATAAATGTCCTTCAATTCGCAATAGGCTGAATGTATCTCACTGGAGAAAGCATCCGAGGGAACGAAACATCACCCATCTGTCTCAGTATGTGTAGCGTATCTATCTGATGCTTTCTGGTCAGAAAGAGTAGGACATTGTTGCCTCCCGTAGTAGCATTTAAGTGCAAGGGAAGCCAGCGAGAATTTGGCCTCCCTTGATAAAAAATAAATCAAATAATGGCCAATCAGTGTTGTGATAAACTGAGTGAGCTCAGCTGTGAATGCTCCTGACACAAAAAAGTGTCAAGGGAGGCCAGTTTGGATTTGGTTCAGACCAATCACATCACAAGCCAAATCTCATTATTGACAGATTTTTATTTATTTATTGTTGCATCTCGTCCCAAGGTAAACTGAACCAAAGAATCCCATAGCCGCCATTATGGCAGGGTTTGACAGGTGCCAGACACAGACAGACCACATGGGTGGCTGGCTAGCCAGCTAGCTAAAATCGTCCCTCTCCTAAATTAGCAATGAAGATAGGGATTTGGTCTTGTGGTTTTACTTAATTCTCCGTGCTGGCCGATGATTATAACAGCGATTCTGATCCAACCATAAGTTCCAACATTGTGCCCCTGGCCTGAGAGGATGGAAGTTCAACATGTAGCTAGATGTAGTATGCTAATGTTAACTAGCTGGCCTGGCACATCATTGCCCATAAAAGGAAGTTAGGCTAGCGAGGAAGCTTTTTAGCTAGGTAGCCACGGTCAACAAAAACTAAAAGTGTGTACTGTATGATACACTAAGCAACATCAAAGAGCGGAGTATGGGATTGGTGTTTCGCCGAGTTTTTTCTACTTGCATGCACGCACACACCACACACGCACACACACACACCACACACACACACACACACACACACACACACACACACACACACACACACACACACACACACACACACACACACACACACACACACACACACACACACAAATCATTACCATGGATAGCCACATCATATTTAGCTTACGTTGATTGGACTAAATAGTTTTTGGTATCTTTTAGTTGTCACTGTATTAGACTAAGCATAGGTGATTAGATGATGTTGAAATGGTGCAAGAATATTGGCGGCAGCTCCTGTTTTCTTTGTGACTTGTGGTAACACTCCTTGGTTCTAAATCAATAGTTTAGTAGTCTTGACCATGCTGTAGGTCGTGTAACTGTTTGTTTACATGCAATATGTTTTGTGGACTTCACCGGAAAGATGTTGCTCTCCGGTTTTGTAATGAAACAAATGTGTGGTTGAATTCATTCTTCTACTATGTCTTCTTATTGCCTCGGCCTATATATCCCGGTGGCAAGGCATATGAACTAACAGGTTATAGAGCAAACAACACAATTATCACAACACATACACTACCGTTCAAAAGTTTGGGGTCACTTAGAAATGTTTTTGAAAGAAAAGCAAAACATTTTGAAAGCAAAGCTAATTTTTTGTTCATTAACATAACATCAAATTGATCAGAAATACAGTGTAGACATTGTTAATGTTGTAAATGACTATTGTAGCTGGAAACGGCTGACTTTTAATGGAATATCTACATAGGCGTACAGAGGCCTATTATCAGCAACCATCACTCCTGTGTTCCAATGGCACCTTGTGTTAGCTAATCCAAGTTTATCATTTAAAAGGCTAATTGATCATTAGAAAACCCTTTTGCAATTATGTTAGCAGACCTGAAAACTGTTGTTCTGATTAAAGAAGCAATAAAACTGTCTTTTTTTTAGACTAGTTGAATATCTGGAGCATCAGCATTTGTGGGTTCGATTACAGGCTCAAAATGGCCAGAAACAAATAACTTTCTTCTGAAACTCGTCAGTCTATTCTTGTTCTGAGAAATGAAGGCTATTCCATGTGAGAAATTGTCAAGAAACTGAAGAGAAACTGTGTACTACTACTCCCTTCACAGAACAGTGCAAACGGGCTCTAAACCAGAATAGAACTAGTGGGTGGCCCCGGTGCACAACTGAGCAAGTACATTAGAGTGTCTAGTTTGAGAATCAGACGCCTCACAAGTCCCCAACTTGCAGCTTCATTAAATTGTACCTGCAAAATACCTGTCTCAACATCAACAGTGAAGAGGCGCCTCCGGGATGCTGGCCTTCTAGGCACAGTTGCAAAGAAAAAGCCATATCTCAGACTGGCCAATAAAAATAAAAGATTAAGATGGGCAAAAGAACACAGACAATGGACAGAGGAACTCTGCCTAGAAGGCCAGCATCCCGTAGTCGCCTCTTCACTGTTGATGTTGAGACTGGTGTTTTACGGGTGCTATTTAATATAAGCTGCCAGTTAAGGACCTGTGAGACGTCTGTTTCTCAAACTAGACACTCTAATGTACTTGTCCTCTTGCTCAGTTGTGCACCAGACAACACCGGCAACAACGTCGTCTATGGGCACAAACCCACCGTCGCTGGACCAGACAGGACTGGTAAAAAGTGCTCTTCACTGACGAGTCACTGTTTTGTCTCACCAGGGGTGATGGTCGGATTTGCGTTTATCGTCGAAGGAATGAGCGTTACACTGAGGCCTGTACTCTGGAGCGGGATCAATTTGGAGGTGGAGGGTCCGTCATGGTCTGGAGCGGTGTGTCACAGCATCATTGGACTGAGCTTGTTGTCATTGCAGGCAATCTCAACGCTGTGCATTACAGGGAAGACATCCTCCTCCCTCATGTGGTACCCTTCCTGCAGGCTCATCCTGACATGACCCTCCAGCATGACAATGCCACCAGCCATACTGCTCGTTCTGTGCGTGATTTCCTGCAAGACAGGAATGTCAGTGTACTGCCATGGCCAGCGAAGAGCCCGGATGGAGGGTGAGGGCTAGGGCCATTCCTCCCAGAAATGTCCGGGAACTTGAAGGTGCCAGATGTCTGTGGAACTTGTTCAGTTGTTGAATCTTATGTTCATACAAATATTTACACATGTTAAGTTTGCTGAAAATAAATGCAGTTGACAGTGAGAGGATGTTTCTTTTTTTGCCGAGTTTATAATATGTTATATTGTCTATGAGAGAACCACCCTAAGTGTTTCACCAAATAGGGGACTATTCAACGTTTTCCACTCTGACATAGTCCCTCTCTCCTCCATGATTCACAAGACTTCTTTCTCTCCCTTTCTCTCTGACACACACACACACACATGAAGAATCCCCTCACACACACACACACACACACACACACACACACACACACACACACACACACACACACACACACACACATGAAGAATCCCCCCTCACACACACACACACACACACACACACACACACACACACACACACACACACACACACACACACACACACACACAGTCTCACGTACACACAATTACACAGCATGTGCCACACTCTTTCCCATGAGCCTCTGCTGCTCCACTTTACTCTAATAAGTCCCAGAGTGCTGTTCGGGGCCCAGCTTAACCAGTGATTGATGTCCACTCTGCTCTCTCCACACCATCCCTCCAGCCCCATCTCCCCCAGCAAAGACCTCCCAGCTATAGGACCAGCAGGATGTATATGGACCAAGTAGTAGGATATATAGGACCAGCAGGATGTAAAGGGACTAAGGAATAGGATATATAGGGACTAGAGAGTAGGATGTTTTGAGACTAGAGAGTAGGATGGGTAGGGACTAGGGAGTAGGATGTATAGTGACTAAGGAGTAGTATAGTTGGGAATAGAGAGTAGGATTATAGGGACTAGAGAGTAGGATGGGTAGGGACTAGGGAGTAGGATGTAAAGAGACTAAGGAGTAGTATGGTTGGGACTAGAGAGTAGGATGTATAGGGACTAGAGAGTAGGAGGGGTAGGGACTAGGGAGTAGGATGTATAGGGACTAAGGAGTAGTATGGTTGGGACTAGAGAGTAGGATGGGTAGGGACTAGGGAGTAGGATGGGTAGGGACTAGGGAGTAGGATGTATAGAGACTAAGGAGTAGTATGGTTGGGACTAGAGAGTAGGATTTATAGGGACTAGGGAGTAGGATGGGTAGCGACTAAGGAGTAGGATCTATAGGGACTAAGGAGTAGGATGTATAGGGACTAAGGAGTAGGATGGAGAGAGACTAAGGAGTAGCATGTATAGGGACTAGGGAGTAGGATGTATAGTGTCGAAGGAGTCGGATGTATAGGGACTAGGGGGTAGGATGTATCGTGTCTAAGGAGTAGAATGTATAGGGACTAAGGGGTAGGATGTATAGGGTCTAAGGGGTAGGATGTATAGGGACTAGGGGGTAGGATGTATAAGGTCTAAGGAGTAGGATGGATAGGGACTAAGGGGTAGGATGTATAGGGTCTAAGGGGTAGGATGTATAAGGTCTAAGGAGTAGGATGGATAGGGACTAAGGGGTAGGATTGTATAGGGTCTAAGTGGTAGCATGTATAAGGTCTAAGGAGTAGGATGGATAGGGTCTAAGGGGTAGGATGTATAGTGTCTAAGGAGAAGGATGTATAGGGACTAATGGGTAGGATGTATAGTGTCTAAGGAGTAGGATGTATAGGGACTAATGGGTAGGATGTATAGTGTCTAAGGAGTAGGATGTATAGGGACAAGGGGGACTAAGGGGTAGGATATATACGGACTAGGGGGTAGGATGTATAGGGACTAGGGGGTAGGATGTATAGGGACTAGGGGGTAGGATGTATATGGACTAGGGAGTAGGATGTATAGGGACTAGGGAGTAGGATGTATAGTGTCAAAGGAGTCAGATGTATAGGGACTAGGGGGGGTAGGATGTATAGGGTCTAAGGGGTAGGATGTATAAGGTCTAAGGAGTAGGATGGATAGGGACTAAGGGGTAGGATATATAGGGTCTAAGGGGTAGCATGTATAAGGTCTAAGGAGTAGGATGGATAGGGTCTAAGGGGTAGGATGTATAAGGTCTAAGGAGTAGGATGGATAGGGTCTAAGGGGTAGGATGTATAGTGTCTAAGGAGAAGGATGTATAGGGACTAATGGGTAGGATGTATAGTGTCTAAGGAGTAGGATGTATAGGGACTAATGGGTAGGATGTATAGTGTCTAAGGAGTAGGATGTATAGGGACAAGGGAGACTAAGGGGTAGGATATATAGGGACTAGGGGGTAGGATGTGTAGGAACTAGGGGGTAGGATGTATAGGGACTAGGGGGTAGGATGTATCGTGTCTAAGGAGTAGAATGTATAGGGACTAAGGGGTAGGATGTATAGGGTCTAAGGGGTAGGATGTATAGGGACTAGGGGGTAGGATGTATAGGAACTAGGGGGTAGGATGTATATGGACCAAGGAGTAGGATGTATAGGGACTAGGGGGTAGGATGTATAGGGACTAGGGGGTAGGATGTATAGGGACTAGGGGGTAGGATGTATAGGGACTAAGGAGTAGAATGTATAGGGACTAAGGAGTAGGATGTATAGGAACTAAGGAGTAGGATATATAAGGACTGGGGAGTAGGCGCTGATCTAAGTTCATTCGAATTGCCCCCCTAATGGTTAAGGGTAGATTAGGAGAGGGCAAGCTGATCTGAGATCTCTGCCCACAGGCAACTTCTACCTATTGGGAATAGTTTATTGGAAGCCAATTGACTAATAAAATGATAGATGTCTATGGAATATGTTGCTACTGGACTAAATGTTGTCTCCGAGGCCTATTGTCATGGGGGGTGTTACTAATGCACGGAGGCTTGTTGTGCAATTAAACTGAACGTCTTTACTTCAGATCAACATGTTAACAACTCGTACAAACCTCACTCATCCAATCCTCACACCTCTGTACACGCACAACGTGCCTGATACATTCTTAAAGCAACAGTATTCAATTCTCAACTGAGCTACGACACTATATTACTGAACACAACGGGGGGTTAACAAAGCTCAGATTGCTATTCACTTTCAATTGAGTAGAAATTGCAGAGTGACATTGCTTGGCGTGGGCCTTCTCCTATTCCACTTATCAAACATAAAGCGAAAGCGTGTCAAATAAGCTTCTGACGGATGCCATATCCGTTGCTGTTACTTGCTGTGCTTAGCTAAGCGTGTAAAGTCTGCCTGTCAGTTTAGTCTGTAGATTCGTACCCGGGCTACCCGTGGAGGAAATTGAGGTGAGGCGTCTCTTTCTCTTTCCCCCTCTTTCTGTCATTCTCTCGCTCTCCTTCCCATCTCTCTCTCCCTGTCTCCCCCGCATCTCTCTCTCTCTCATTATCTCCTCTTTCTTTCTCTCCCCCTCTCTTTCTCTTTCTCTCTCTCTATCCCCCTCTCCACTCACATTTAATTGGAGAGCATGGTCCTCACGGGTAGCCCGGGACAGCGGGCCCAGTTCGACAACCGTGACTGAATGCCGCTCTGAGGCACACTCGCCCCAGAGTTTTGATAAGCCGACAGGCTCGCTTCTCCCGACCGTCACAACGAGCAGCTCGCTGAATCATGGCCGCCGGGCTGTCAACAACATTGGTCATGGAAAAGACACCAACCTCCGTTCTCCATCCCTCTTTTTCTGTCTGAGAATATGAGAGAGGGAGTAGGGAAGGGAATAGACTGATTTGAAATCTCATGTCAAGATTTAGGCTTACCGAGTTCAAGGTCGTCACCTTTTAGAGATTTTAAACATAAGAGTTAGTGAAAAGGAGGAATAGCTAGAGGGTTGAGTAATGATACTCTTACCTTTTTGCTTCTTATTCCCTAAAGATGGAGAAATTAATTTTGAGAAGAAGGTTTGCCTGGTTTGTGCACATGTATCCAATCTCCTATACTCATCATGCATCATTACCCGGCCATAGAACGACACAGCCTCTGTTTTAGGCTTAGTGCAGTCAGTGTTTGACTGCCTCAAAACACAATTACACAAGATAATTAGCCGTCACTGTGACGATAATGATCCGAGACACACCATAACAATATTCCCCTCACAGGATAAGCCATGCAGCGCAAAATACATAATTCCGGCTAGGCGTCAGGAGGATTTGTGAGCAGTAATCTGATGGGTTGTGCTCCGATGGGGCTCTCTCAGGTGTTTTTAGGAGCCCTAGCTAGTGGTTAGCGACTGCTCCTTTCTCTCCCCTCTGCTCTCATTAGCATTCCGCAGCTAACCAGCGTGACAGGGCTAGCAGCCGGCACAATCAGGGAGAATCAGGTGGCAGCCATCTGCATGTATGGCTGTGCATACGAGTGCAAGGAAAGAGTGGATTGTTAGAGAGAGAGAGAGAGGTGTTGATTCATGTATACAGTCACATTAGACCTCAAATTGAAGCCAACATTGTAGAAATGGAAAGATGACAGATAGTTAAATGGCTCTCCATAAAATACAGATGAAAATGTTATGCTTTTGACATTTAACCTGAGCATTTTGTTATAAGACCGCATTCAAAGGCTGTTTTGTATAACTCAGCATTGAAGTTATGATGTGTGGCTGCCTATAGAGGTTATCCCCAGGTGTGTGGCTGCCTATAGAGGTTATACCCCGGTGTGTGGCTGCCTATAGAGGTTATCCCCAGGTGTGTGGCTGCCTATAGAGGTTATACCCCGGTGTGTGGCTGCCTATAGAGGTTATCCCCAGGTGTGTGGCTGCCTATAGAGGTTATCCCCAGGTGTGTGGCTGCCTATAGAGGTTATCCCCAGGTGTGTGGCTGCCTATAGAGGTTATCCCCAGGTGTGTGGCTGCCTATAGAGGTTATCCCCAGGTGTGTGGCTGCCTATAGAGGTTATCCCCAGGTGTGTGGCTGCCTATAGAGATTATCCCCAGGTGTGTGGCTGCCTATAGAGGTTATCCCCAGGTGTGTGGCTGCCTATAGAGGTTATCCCCAGGTGTGTGGCTGCCTATAGAGGTTATCCCCAGGTGTGTGGCTGCCTATAGAGGTTATCCCCAGGTGTGTGGCTGCCTATAGAGGTTATCCCCAGGTGTGTGGCTGCCTATAGAGGTTATCCCCAGGTGTGTGCCTACCTATAGAGGTTATCCCCAGGTGTGTGGCTACCTATAGAGGTTATCCCCAGGTGTGTGGCTGCCTATAGAGGTTATCCCCAGGTGTGTGGCTGCCCATAGAGGTTATCCAAAGGTGTGTGCGGGTGTGTACGTGTTGACCTTTTTATGCCTTCGTCACTTAGCTTATATTTTTCCCCTAGACAACATAGGTCAGTGTGAGGAAATTCTTAAATTGGTAAGCTGCCCTGTTCTGAGAACAATCAGTAGAGTCAGTCTAAGTGAGTCACTGGGTCATACTGGGTCTCAGATCCGGGGTTCAGTGAGCCTACTTATTCTGTGAGTCGGTGACTCACTGAAATGGACTCTACTGCCTGATGTAGTGACTGACTCAGGAGATCACACATCTGCCTGATGAAAGCAGAATTCCACATCAGAGACAGCACACAATCACAGAGCCCTCGCTATTATGCACATACCCACGAACACACACACATGCGGGCACACTTTCATTCTGTAATCCTTCTATACTCATTCACTCACTCTCACCCCCTTCCACTAACTCACACACATGCACACACACACCTTCCTTCCAGCATCCCACCTCCTCTCTCTCTCTCTCAATCAATCAATCAATCAAATGTATTTATAAAGCCTTTTTTACATCAGCCGATGTCACAAAGTGCTGTACAGAAACCCAGCCTAAAACCCCAAACAGCAAGCAATGCAGATGAGAAAGCACGGCGGCTTCCTCATGAAAGGCCAGAACCAAGGAAGAAACCTAGAGAGGAACCAGGCTCTGAGGGGTGGCCAGTCCTCTTCTGGCTGTGCCGGGTGGAGATTATAACAGTACATAGCCAAGATGTTCAAACGTTCATAGATGACTAGCAGGGTCAAATAATAATAATCACAGTGGTTTTAGAGGGTGCAACAGGAGTAAATGTCAGTTGGCTTTTCATAGCCGATCATTCAGAGTTAGAGACAGCAGGTGCGGTAGAGAGAGAGGGTCGAAAACAGCAGGTCCGGGACAAGGTAGCACGTCCGGTGAACAGGTCAGTGTTCCATAGCCGCAGGCAGAACAGTTGAAACTGGAGCAGCAGCACAATCAGTTGGACTGGGGACAGCAAGGAGTCATCAGGCCAGGTAGTCCTGAGGTATGGTCCTAGGGCTCCGGTTCTCAAAGAGAAGAGAAAGAGAGAGAGAATTAGAGGAAGCATACTTAAATTCACACAGGACACCGAATACGACAGGAGAAATACTACAGATATAACAGACTGACCCTAGCCCCCCCAACACATAAACTATTGCAGCATAATTACTGGAGGCTGAGAAAGGAGGGGTTGGGAGACACTGTGTCCTCGTCCGACTATACCACCGGACAGGGCCAACCAGGCAGGATATAACCTCACCCACTTTGCCAAAGCACAACCCCCACACCACTAGAGGGATATCTTCAACCACCAACTCAACCACCATCTCACTACCCTGAGACAAGGCCGAGTATAGCCCACGAAGATCTCCCACACGGCACGAACCCGAGGGGGGCGCCAACCCGGACAGAAAGATCACGTCAGAGACTCAACCCACTCAAGTGACACAGCCCTCCTAGGGATGGCATTGGAGAGCACCAGGGTTAGAGGCAGAGAATCCCAGTGGAGAGAGGGGAACCGGCCGGGCAGAGGCAGCAAGGGTGGTTTGTCGCTCCAGTGCCTTTCCGTTCACATTCACACCCCTGGGCCAGACTACACTCAATCATAGGACCTACTGAAGAGATGAGTCTCTCTCACCCTTCCACACACACACCTTCCTTCCTGCAGCCACCTCCCTAATCTCTCCCTGTCAGCAGGCCTGTAATGAATGTTCGCCCCACTTTCCCTCACTATGTCTGTCTCCCTCTCTACCTATCTTACAGTCCATCTCTCCACTCCTACACTCCCCCTTCCCCATCAGGTTCTATAATGACTGTTAGCTGAACTCCTCTCACTTGACCACCTGACCTTTCACCCTCTCTGTTTCTACCCATCTCTTGCTCCATCCTCCCCTTTCTGTCTCTCTCCTCCCTTCCTTCCATCCTTCTTTCCCTCAACCTCTCTGTGGATTCTAATGAGTTGTAACTCCTTCCCTTACACAAGCGCTTTACCCCCTCTCTCTCTCTCTCTCTTTCCACTCTCTCCTCTCCTCTCTCTCTCTCTCTCTCTCTCTCTCTCTCTCTCTCTGTCGCTCTCTCTCTCATAAACCCATGTTGCTGTGGCATCGTAAACCTTGCAATAGGAGGGTGAATGCTACAGCTCAACCAGGGAAAGAGTGTTGACCTCAGTAGAGATGTTGTAACCAGAGAGAAAGGGATGGAGCAGAGCGAGAAGAGAGAAGTGGTTTCATGTACAGAGGGGTAGGGAGGTATAAAGAGAGACTGGGGGAGAAGATAATACTTTTTTAATTCAGTGTGCACAGGTGCGTGGCTGAGTGCATGTGTATTTTGTTGGATTATGTTTCACATGAGGACAAATAAGACCATACATCCTGTTCTTACACTCTAGCAAAAATTATCTATTTCTGTTCTTGAATCATCTGTCTTTGTAATGACTATAATAGCTGGAAAACATTATAGTGGAAAGAGCTTCAAAGCATTACAATTAAACACCTGTAAAATAATCAAATTCCTTTAAACAATATACTGCAAACGTGCTCCTTTTGACCAAAAATGATTTCCTCTTCTAACCCACTTGGTGACTTTATGAAATTGCCTCTAATGCATTAATCAGTATTAATCTGACAATTAAATTACATTAGATTAAATTCAGTGCTCAAGGGTCCGTGTGCAATTCTGTTTCATTCTGATTTAATTTCAGAGCACATTGGCTAAGTTTAGCCTCTGTTCTAGGTCCTTGTTGCACTCCACTTTCTACTTTTCACCAATTCCAAATGGCCCCCCTTTTAATACATCTGAAAGGATAGAATTGTCCAACTAGCAGAGGGCAATGTAGTTCTAACCATATTTCAAAAACCTGTCCAATCCCTTCCGACCTTTCAGATTTTCACAAAGGGCCTTGGGATAGGAGCTAAGGGACGCTTTACAATTGGGAAGTAGTGTTTCATAGGCTCAAGATAGGATGAAACGTTTAGAAATGAACAAGGTACTAGCTGAACAACCTTTGGTGCAATTTGATGATGTCAAGCAGTGTAACTAAGTTGCATATTGTCTCTTCTCAGGTAAGATGTTCAAGTCCGTGGACCTGTCGCTGATCGTTGAGTTTATGCTAATGTTCTACAAGGACAAGCCAATTGATTGGTTGCTGGATCACATCATGTGGGTTAAGGTGTGCAACCCAGAGAAGGACGCGGTAAGTTCAACCTCCCCCATGGTAAACCTAGGCCCAGTTGTAAGTAAACCTTTCCTTATATGTTGTGGTATCCACTGTCCTGGTACAAGCTGTCCTTCAGACCCAGTCATGTTAGATCAGTGATTACTTCAAGAGAGAGAGAA